>NW_004955938.1:12018-13198 GCF_000276665.1 Chinchilla lanigera
TTGCTATTTTTTGCTATAGGCTTCTTCTGGTTCCAGATGAACTTTACAAATGCTTTCTCTAGATCTGTGAGGTATACTAATGGTATTTTAATTGGGATTGCAGTGAATCTGTACAACAATTTTGGGAGTATGGCCATTTTCACAATGTTTGTTCTTCCTATCCTTGAGCAAGGAATATCTTTCCATTTTCTGATATCATCTTTGATCTCTTTTTTCAGAGCACTATAATTTTCACTGTATAGACTTTTTATTTCCTTTGTTAGATTGATTCCTAAGTATGTCATCTCTTTAGGTGGTATTGTGAAAGATGTGGTTTCCAGAATTTCTCTTTCAGTCTGTTTGCCACTTTTGTAAAGGAATGCTGTCGATTTTCAGGTGTTAACTTTGCATCCAGCTATGCTACTGAATTTGGTTATTAAATCTATAAGCATTTTGGTGGAGTTTTTGGGGTCTTCTATGCAGAGTATCTTTTCATCTGCAAGTAATAATTTCACTTCTTTCTTTTTGACCCTTATTCCTTTTATTTCTCACTCTTGTCTAATTGCTCTAGCTAATATTTCCAGAACTATATTGAATAAGAGTGGTGACAGAGGGCATCCTTGTCTTGCTCCTGATTTTAAAGTGAAAGCTTTCAATTTTAGACCATTTAATATGATGTTAGCTGTTGATTTATCATAGATGTCTTTGATCAGCTTGAAGTAAAAGCCATCTATTCCTATTTTCTGTAAGGTTTTTAACATGAATGAGTGTTGGACTTTATCGAAGGCTTTTCTGCATCGATGGAGATGATCATGTGATTTTTGTCTTTGGCTCTATTGACATGATGTATTATATTGATTGATTTGAATATATTGAACCATCCCTGCATTCATGCAATGAGTCCCACTTGGTTATGGTATATAATCTTCTTGATGATTTGTTATATTCTGTTTGCTAGTATTTTATTGAGAATTTTTGCATCTGTGTTCATTAAGGAGATTGGCCTGTAGTTCTCTTTTTTGGTTTGTTGTGTTTCTGGTTTTGGTATCAGGATAATACTTGCCTCTAAGAATGAGTTGGGGAGAATTCCTTCCCTTTCAAATGCATTAAAGATAGGAAACCACCGAAGAGTAAAGGGCTTCTGGGATGTGGGAAAAGAGAAGGGAAAGAAGGAGAAATTTTGTATGTATGTATATACAGG
>NW_004955938.1:13848-15076 GCF_000276665.1 Chinchilla lanigera
TATGACAGTAAAGATTTTCAAAGTAGATATTGATGATCTTAATTTCTACAGGATCTGTAGTCATATCACCCCTTTCATTTTTATTGCTTCAGGTTGTGTTTTTTCTTTCCTTTTTTGATAAGGTTGGCTAGAGGTTTATCTATTTTATTTATTCTTTCAAAGAACTGACTCAATTCATTAATTCTTTCTATTGTCTTTTTTAGTCTCCATTGTATTAATTTCTGCCCCGAGCTTTATAATTTCCTGTCTTCTTTGTGCTTTGGGTTTGCCTTGCCCTTGTTTTTCTAGCAACTTGAGGTGCAGCATAAGATTGTTTATTCGTGCTTGTTCTGTTTTCCTGACGTGGGAATTCACCGCCATAAATTTCCCTCTGAGGACTGCTTTCATTGCATCCCACAGGTTCCAGTAGGTTGTATCTCCATTTTCATTTGATTGTGAATAGTATGTAATCTCTACTTTGATTTCATCTGTGAGCCATTGGCTGTTCAGGAGTATATTACTTAATTTCTGAATGTTTATGGAATTTTTGCATTTTCTTTTGTCATTAATTTCCAATTTCATTGCACTAAGGTCCAATAGTATCCATGGGACAATTTCAATTCCTTTACAGTTACTTAAATATGTTCTATGTACCACCATATGGACCATTTTAGAAAACATCCCATGTGCAGTTGAGAAGAATGTGTATTCTGATGCTCTTGGGTAGAACACTCTGTAAATGTCTACTAAGTCCATATGTTCACAAATTTGGGTAAGTTGTGTTATTTCTTTCCTGATTTTTTGTCTAGTTGATCTATCTCTTTGTGATAGATCTCATTTTTCGTCTCTGTTAAAATTTGTCTTATATAGTTGGATGCTCCTGTATTTGGTGGATAGCTGTTTATGATTGTTATCTCTTCTTCTTGAAACTTTCCCCTCACAAATATGTAGTGACCTTCTTTATCTCTTTTGATTATTCTTGGTTTGAAGTTCACATTATCTGCAAATAGACTAGCTATACCTGCTTTTTTCTGGGTTCCTGTCATATGGACTATTGTTTTCCATCCTGTAACTTTCAGTCTTTGAATTTCCTTTGGAGTTAAATGTGTTTCTTGTATACAGCATATAGTTGGATTTTGTTTCTTGATCCACTCTGTTAGTCTGCTTCTTTTGTTTGGTGCTTTGAGACCATTTACATTGATGGCTATAACTGATATGTACTGGCTTATCTCTGTCATGGTATTTTCCT
>NW_004955939.1:0-12073 GCF_000276665.1 Chinchilla lanigera
CCATGTTTCTCCTCACCACACCCAGGCCAAGGAAACAATGGTGCTGACCAACCATGGACTCAGACCTCTGAAACTGAGCCAAAATACACCTTTCATCCTTTGTTATTCTCATGTTTTTGTCACAACCTTGCTGGACATGTCTGGTATCAGACAACTGGGAGTTCTAAGGCCATGAAACCTTGTCCTGGGGGCACCTACTAGTTGGTTTGGAAAGAATAATCCAGGTGGATCCAGTTGCTTGTGTGTAATTAACTCCACCAGTAGTCTGCTAGGAGACACCCCAGGACCCACCATTGGCTGCCTGCATCCCTGGCGCCTGGTTCTCTGTTGCAGCCAGGAACTGACCCACACACTCCCACTCCCACCCACCTCCAGCAACACACGAGGGAGAAAGAAGGGTTCTGTCCCCTGAAGTTCACAGGAGTCGGTACTGTCTTTTCCTGGAAGGCTGTAGCGTGTGGGCTGGCATTGATACAGCATCCGTAGAGAGTGCAGAAGGAAGGTCATCTCTCAGATCTGTGTCACATACATCTCCCTCCCTGGGGCCTCTTCCCAAGGGCTTCAAGGGTCCTTACAGTCTCCTCTAACCTCTGGTGAGAAGGTTACTGAGTTGGAGCCATCCAGGATCAGATGGTGGGATTCATTGTAGACAGTGTGTGAGTCTGATATCTGTGCTGTATCTCCAAGGATGGCATTTAGGAAAGCAGTTAAAGGTGGTAATCAAGACTCTCAGAAGACCTTCTCTTCTCTGTGACTGGTCATTCTCAATTGATCAGGTAGATCTCAGATATCTGGATGGAAAGCCGAATCCTTCCAGCAGTGCATTTCCCAGGCAGTCCAGGCATCCCCGCTGCTTTGGGGGAACTCAGGGTTATGGAAATCAGTAGAAATGCAGCTCCGAGGACTGGCCTCACTGTGAAGCTGTTTCCTTCCCTCCCTGTGCCTGGGTTGTGTTGAAATTCAGGCTGAAACTCCCTGTCATGGAGCCAGCAGAAGGAAATCACATCATTCCACACTTCTGACTCGGCTGGATCAAGTCACATCATTAACTCACTGAGTACCTCTGCTAGACACAGAGAAGACCTCACGACTCCAACCAGAGGCTGGGGCCCACCTCACCCCTTCAACATGTGGCCTTGAGTGAGTGGTTGAGCTCTCTGAGCCTCTCCTTTTTCATTTCCAACGATAACATCCGGTTGACCTTGTGTGTTAACATGAGAGTTAAACGAGTTAGTATATATTCTGCACACTTTTAGCACTGTGAGCACATCACACAGTGCTATCAGCACCACCTTGAGGGGCACTGCAGAATCCTGAGCCCTGCCCTGTGCCTTCATAAACAGCGTCCTCAAAGAGCAGTGGGGTCACAGTGGCGTGCTTTGGCTCTCATCCCCAAACCATGCAGGTTCCTCAAGGCCAGATGTGGTGCAAAACCTCAGGCTGACAGTGACATTCAGCGCAAAGGTCATCGGTGTGGTAGATGTGGTGAAGCCACATTGTAGGTCCGCAAGTGGAGCAGTGTGTTAAGGACACCCAGTCAGGGCTGCTGACCTCTTTCCACTTCTGCAAAGCCAGACCTAGATAACTTATGCTCTGAATTTTCCTTACTGACTACCTACTAAATGACCAACACGATATGACTCACATTTTTTCCACTGAGATATTGGTAGCTTTCCCACTCAAATGGAACAACTTACAGTTAATTTTAAAAATATTATATATTTCACTTGGCATAAAGATTATGTATTTTCCCCAAGAACTTTTCTTCCAAGAAAGTGCAAATTACACAACTGCCTTTCCATCCTATGGATTGAAAAATATCGATGTTGAGTAAATTGGACCCTGAGTTTCATTTATTGGATTTTTGAGGTGAAGAATGTATTGTTTTTGCTGTCAAAATAGCCCCAGGTGGCTTCCTTGCAAGAATAGTGTCCATAGCGGTGACCACTCAAAACAGCAGGGGCACTGGGCAGGGAGTCCTGCATCTGCTTCAAGCTCACACTGGGAAGACACTCCTGACAGGTGTGTAGGGTGGGAATGATATTTGTAGAGTTTTCATCTTATATATTTTCCCCACCCACTCACCTTCCCATTGTCCTCTCTCCATTTGGCATTTTAACTCCTGGGACTGGAACTGAGCCCTGGGGATCCCCCCATGCTCCCCACTTTGTTTCCGGAAAATACTAAATGGACCCATATTTCCCAGACTGGAGTGGTATTGCATACAATTTGAGAGATTAGTAATCTCGTTTTCCCCCTAGCATGGTCTATCACCACAGTTTAACAACTGATCCAGTTCTTTCCTGTGGGCTTTGATGCTGACCTCTACACCATATTAAATGCTGCTTTGTCTAATTCTTCCCAGACTCTTTACCCAGCTTTCTGGGTCATATTGTGCCCTATGTGCCTCATACTTGCACCTACCATGGCTTTGTACTATTATTGATCTCTTCCTCTTTGCTCTTCATTTTCAAAATTAGTAAAATTATATGTAGATCTTATTTTTTCAAATTTCTGATAAAAGCCTATGGGAATTTTGTTTGAGAGATTCTCACCCTTTGCTAGATATGGAAAGGAGGAAGGAAGGAAGAAGAGGTAGATAGATGAACAGATATGACTTTCTATGAAGAGTTCTCTTTGAAGACAGAGAAGGACAGATTCGGATAGAATGTTTTTACGGTAAAAGCTCCCAGAGGAGTGAGTTTGTAGAAGACAGTCCTTCCTGTGTTTACCAGGAAGCATCCCATCTTCCCTAGCTGTAACACTCACCACACTCACAATTCAAATATCCTCTTTCCCCAAGGTTAGAATATGGTCCCTGTCACACCAGATGTTATTGTTAGGCTTGACTGTCAACTCTGATGGCCCGAGAGACACCTAGGTGATTAGCAAGGCACCCTCTGGTGTCTGGGTGGGTGATCAGGGTTTCACCCTGGGGACTCCATCTGGCCCCTGCCCTTTCCCTCCTGGCTGCTCCTTTGGTTGCCATGAGGTGAGCAGCTTTCTTCTGCCAGGTCCTTCCACTATGATACTTCTGCCTCACCTCAGCCTGAAAGCCATGGAAAAAGCTAACCTTGTACCGAACCCTCTGAAACCATGAGCCAAAATACATTTTCATCCTTGATGCTGCTCATGTCAGGTATTCTGTCCCAGCAAGGAGAGGTCCTGTAATACACCAGTGACTGCCTCACAGTCACCCTGCCTCTCCTTTGCCTTTCTTCCACCAGGGAGACCAACCAGACACTTCTCCCATCTCTCCTGATACCAGGTCTCTGGGGCTTGCTATCTAAAGAGTGCTATGGACACAGGTGCTGAACATCTTTCTGGAAAGACTGTGCTTCCCATGCACAGGAAGGCAAGCCCATAGGGAGAGCTTTGTGTTTCTTTATTGACTGTGGTTTGGGACAGTTGTGTGAGGAAGTGATGTGTGAAGCTTGTGAAGTCACTGTGTAACTGTGAGGTGATGAGCTTCAGGAGGAAAACTGTGTCAGGTCAGAGGAAAGGAGCCTCTGAGCATCCCAGAGGGTGTCACTGAGCCAGGACTGGCCCTCTCCAGACTTAAACATTGTAGATCTTCTAGACTTCAGCCACCACTGATTGTGCTTCTCTTATTTGCAGCCGAAAACATCAAACAGGGGCAGAGACCACACCTGTTTTCCATGGCTTGTGTCTTCTCTCCATCTAGTGTTCATCAAACAGCAGGTGCCTGCTAAATTTGGGAGGCATAAGAGCTAACGCAGGTGTTGGGAGCAGCTCGGAGAACAGAGCCACACCACTGTCAGGACCTACACACACCTTTTCTCCAGGGCCTACCCTCATAGCAACCAAAGCTGGCCCTGCAAGAGGCCCAACCCAGCAGCTTTGGCTCCTTAGAATCCTCCAACTCTCCATCCTGAGAGGGACCTAGGTCAGGGCAGAATGCACATGTGGATTCTCTAAGCGGAACCCTGCATTGAGCCTCACTTTCAGTTCTATTCTCAATACACAGCCCTCCTTTGGAAAGAGAAGGTTTCCGGGATGAAGGACAGTGGGGGTTGTTTGTGGAAGTCATTCAGCCAGTACTGAGCCCTGACCAACCGCACATCCCTAGGCACTGGGAAGACACAAGAAGGTGCTGTGTTCAGTACTTCCCAAGCTCAGTACTTCCCTGCACACCAATTCCCAGCCCCTAGCGCTCTCGGCTGCTCTTCTTCCCAAAGGTGGGCTTGATGTAATCATTTGGACCCAAATGAGCAAGTGTTAGATTTTTGACAGCTACCGCTTCAGCTGCCTTCCAGGGCTGTATTTCATTTAGTTTTATGGAGTTGGCTGGAAGGTTAAACGTGGAGCATGATTCAGGGTGGCCATGCTTTAAAGACCCTGTTCATCGAGAGCACAATTAAGTCCAGGTTCTGACCCTGGGTAACACCCACACAGCGGGTGAGTGATGGACGCCGTAAACACCATCTCTTGGGCTCTGAGACCTCCCGGGGCAGAGAAGGATTTATGAAAGGCCACTTGGAGAGGTTAATAAACATCCGCAGAGTTTTTGATGTGCGGTGAGCGGGGGTTGCGGAGGGTGGGGAGTGAACTCCATCTCCACCTGCCACGCAGACCACGAGAACATTGTCCCCGTCCCTTCAAGGTGAAGGATGGAGTTGATCTCCTGCTTGGGGCTTGGAGAAGAGAGGAGACATTAATGGAAGTCACGTGCCTACTGGAAACAAACCTTAAATCGCTGTTTCTGGTGGGCAAACGAAGGGGCTGTCTTCATATTTTCTGGATACTTTTGAAGTTTGGGGAAGTGTAAAAATGCTACTGGCGTAGCCTGACTGTCAGGCACATCTCTCCTCTGTAGTGTTAACAAGAACGTAGTTTCTTCCTATTCCCTCCTGGACTTTTTAAAGAAACAAAAATGCTCAGATACGGAGTCATCTTTGAACATGCCATGCCTTAGGCAGAACATTGAGCTTAGGTGCATTGAGAAAAATTGTTATTAGTAAGTGAAGAAAACACAAGTTTCCTTCAGTCCTTTAGAAACGGGAGGTCTAATCCACTGAGGAAGGAAGGTGAGTCTGTTCCGCAAGGACTTCAAGGGGTCCAGGGCCTTCTGTCCCCTTGCTCATGCTGGGCCGGTGTCATTGTCCACGCTGACAAACTCGGCTCATCAAGCTCTTCTTGCAGTCGTGGTGCAGGGAGGGGGGAGCTTGCTGACCAGCCCGTGCCTCTGGTGGAGGAGACCTTGGGATTGCACAAGGCTTGTTCTTATCTTCCCCCTGACTCTGCTTCAGGCACGTATGCAGCCCCGTCGACACGGCATGGGTGGGCATGGTGGGCAGGAGCCAGGCGCACTGTGCTGGGGCTTCTCCTACTGCAAGGGCAACCCGGCAGCTGAGCACGAGGATACTTAGGGGTCTCCACTGCCTCCACCCCAACCTGTCCCCCTCTCTGCTGTCCCACAGGGCACTCTGCCCTCATTTTGGTGTGACTCTTTCTCTTTGTATAAATGTGCATTTGTTTTAGTTTTGCATGAATAATGACAGTGTGCATTTCATCCCACTGTATTTTTCTTTTATTAAGTTTGTTTCTGAGTTTTATTCACACTGACCCACATGCATACTTGCACACACAAACTATTCCATGCTGTAAATATATCGTTTGTAACATTTTTTCCACCTTTGCATTTTGGACATTTTTTGTCATCTCTCCTTTTCAATAGGATAAACCTCACACGTTTCCATGAGTATGTAAAAAAGAGCTCCTCTTGGCCATGTGATCCAGGTCATGTACATATTGTTTCTTTGCCAAATTCTTTTCCACAGTAGATTTACCAAGCCCAACAGCTTTGTGTTAGATACTCTTCCTTATTCTTGCTACCTTCAGTATTGATGAACATTTCAAGTTGCCCCAATCTAAGGGCACCTTTAAATCCCACAATAAAAAATACCATGTGTGTTCAGTCTCCCATTCCACTTGGTGGTAAATTTGGGCAGGGCTTGGGGAGCTCACACCCTTACAGGGGGATTGCATGGGACCTTGATGAATGGATGATGTCTTGTTTCCATATCATTACTTCTATGAGATTTGAAGACAGAGTTTACATTCCCTAAAATCTGCCTGCCCTCAGGGCACAGATGCGGGCTGTGAAATTTTTGCAGAGCTGTGGAGCCTTCAGCCCAGCCCAGGGTGTTGGTATGGCAATCACCCGGAGTACACCACTTACCACTTCCAGCCTGGAAACCACTGATCTTCCCAAATGGAGATCCACCTTCTCCAGACATGCCACAGAAATGTGGGCATACTACACGTGACCCTCCCATTGCATCACGCTTACATTCAGAGTGGTACCACATGTATCCATGTGCTTTATGAGCTCCCTGCAGTACAATGATCTCTCCAGCACCGCCAAGCCCACCATCACCCAGATCCTGCATCATGCACAGGCCCCTGCACTTCAGAATCCCTCCCTGGGGACACCCCTTGCTTCTCCACCATGGGCCATAGGTATGATGCCTGTCACAGGACCCCACACAACACCTCACACGGGACTTCCGAGAAATCCCACAGGCCAAGAAACCGCGTTGTTTCCTGCAGAGAGATTTGTGAGTGAATCACTGTTGCCCTTCTGTGGTTGTCTCTTCCCTCTGCTGACTGTTTCCTTTGCCATGCAGAAGCCTTTCAGTGTGGTGGAATCCCATTTGTTGATTCATGCTATTGTTTGTGCTGTTAGTGTTCTGTTCAGGAATTCCTTGCCTTGTGCCTCTGGATTCAAGTATTTTCTGCATCTTCTCTTCTGGGGGCCTTAGAGTTTCTGTTTTTATGGGTGGGTCTTTGATCCATTTTGATATGATTTTAATACAAGGTGAAAAATATGGGAGTGGTCTCAGTCTTTTGCACACAGACAGCCAGCTTTCCCAGAACCATTAGTTAAGGGTGCTTTCTTTTCTCCAGCTAGCATTTTTGGCCCCTTTGTTGATGGTCAGATGACTGAAGAGGCATGGAGTAGTTTCTGTGTCTTCCAGTCCGTTGGTCTACATGTCTATTTTTGTGCCAGTACCATACTGCTTTTGTTACTATAGCTTCATAGTATGTTTTGAAGTGCAAGTTTGTAAAACTCCTCCCCACTTTGCTCTTTTTGTTTTTTTTCTCAGAATTGCTTTGGCTTGTCTGAGACTCTTCTGATTCCATACGAATTTGGGCACTGCTTTTTCTTAGTTCTGTGAAGAATGTTATGGGCATATTAATGGTGATTGCATTAAATCTATATAGGGTGTTTGGTAGTATAACCATTTTGACAATATTAATTCTGCCTATCCAGGAACAGGGGATAATTTTCCTTTTATTGTACTATTTTGTCAGTACATATTTGTAGAGCATGATTATGTTCACTATGGGGAATGAGTACACCCACATAACATATCTGAATTCTCTTCACTCACCTTCTGTGACCTGTCTCCTCCCTCCCCAATTCTAGATCCCTTTCCCATGGACAGAAGAGCTATTGCCTTGTTTCCTACTGTTTACCTTTTCTCTCACTCTTTAAATGATTTATACTTTGGGTTTCTCATTGTCATGGTTGGTGTCTAGCTGTCCCCCCAAAGCCTCATGCAGCCATAGGGTTTTTTAGAGATGGCTGAATCTAGTGTGCGTGATTGATTCATAGTGCAATGCTGGGATTTAACAGTGCTGGGATTAAGGGTGGGTGATTGCTGGTTCAATGCACTGATTGCAATGGCACTGCCCTAATCCCGGTATACTGGCTACAATAAAGGGACAAAAAGGAGGTTGTCTCTCTCTCTGCTGTTGCTTTTGCTGTCTTCCTCCCCCAAGAACTGTGGCCCTCTGCTCTGTGTCACTGTGCCTTGGACCCAGCCAATTATAGACTGAAAATTCCACAAATGTGAGCTAAATAATCCTTTCCTCCTTTAACTGTGGATGTCTGGTATTTTGTCTCAGCAATGAGAGAAAAGTAACTAAGACACTCATATGAGAAAAGTTATATGATATTTACACTTGCATGTCTGACTTATTTCACTCAACGTGACAGCCTCAAGGGGCATCCATTTTCCTACAAATGACTCAAATTTATCTTCTAGCAATGAGAATTCAATAAATCATCAAAAAGATCATAGGCTATGATCAAGTAGGCTTCATTCCAGGGATGCAGAGTTGGTTAAGCATGAGCAAGTCAGTAAATGTAATTCATCACATAAAGAGAAGCCAGGACAAAAATCACATGGTCAACTTGATAGACACAGAAAAAGGCTTTAACAAATCCAACATCTACTCGTGATAATAATCCTGAAAAAGATAGGTACAGAAGGACCTCTTCTCAATCTGATAAAAGCCACTGATTATAAACATACTGCCAACATCATATTAAATGCAGAAAACTGAAAACTTTACCTCTAAAATCAGGAACAAGACAAGGATGCCCATTACCACCACCTCCTGTTCAGCATCATCCTCAAGCATTAGCTAGAGCAATCAGGGAAGGGAAAGAAAGATCTGTATAGGAAAGGGAAAAGTCAAACTATCTTTATTTTTTTTCCTTTTCCTATGTCCTTTTCAGTGTCTGTCTTCAGAGTGCTATAGCTTTTATTATAGCAGCCTTTCATTCCTTAATTGGGGAAAACATGGTCAGCTACTCCTCTGATAAAGGACTATGATGTAGAATATATAAAGAACTCAAAGAAACTGATACCCAAGCAATTGACTCCATCGAAAAAAGGTCAAATGTACTGAAGAGATGGTTTTCCAGAGAAATACACATAGCCAATGAGTACATGAAAAAAGATGTCTAGCTTCTTTAGACATTTGAGAAATGCAAATCAAAGCAACCCTGAGATTTCATCTCACCCAGAAAGAACAGCCATCATCAAGAAATCAAATTTTAAAAAGCTGGCGAGGCTGAGGGGAAAAGGACCCTTCTACACTGTTGGTGGGAGTGTAAGCTGGTACAGCCTCTATGGAAATCAGTGTGGAGAATCCTCAGAAAACTGAAACTGGCTTGACCCAGGTATTCCCCTCCTAGGTGTTTTTCTGAAAGACTAAAAACATCTTATTAGAGTGTTCCATGCACACCTATGTTTATAGCAGTGGAATTCACAATAGCTAAATTACAGAAACCGCCTGAGTGCCCATCAACAGACGGAGGGATAAAGCAAATGTGGTAATACACACACAGTGAAGTTTTCTTCAGCCATAAAGAAAAGTGAAATCACATCATTTGCAGGAAAACGGATGCATCATGAGACCATAATATTAAGTGAAACAATCAGACACGGGAGGTTAAATAGCACAGGGTTTCTCCTCTCTGATCAACCCAGAATACAAATACAGAGTAAAATAAAGGAGAGATGGCAGGAAATGGAGGCAGGCTTTTTGGAGGTGGGAAAGGGGATGGGCTGGGGGAGAGGGCCGGGTCAGGGAGAAGGGGATCGGAAATGATCAGGATGTGATATAAATGTGCCAATTCCCCCAAACGAATGCAAGTATTATGTATTGTAAACAAATGCCAGTTAAGATCACTCTGTTACCAGTCTTTCACCAATGGATCTCCATAATTTTGTAGACCACCCGATGAAGCAGGTGGCTGAGGCCCAGGCAGGCCTCTATGGGTGCTTTCCTGCCTGGGGTTTGGGTTTCCCTGTTCTTACAGAAGTGCATGGAGAGAAGCAGCTGTCAGGAGGAGCAAATTACCCTGTTCCTGAGCAGATACTGTAATTGGCAGGAATCACTGTAAGAGGCCAGCATCTCTGTCCCACCCATGGCCCTGGGAACTGCAGGGTTTGATCAATGGCTTAGGATTCTCAGTTGGCTCCTGAGAAGTATGCAGTGCCACAGAGCCATTTGGAGATTGAAATCATCTCATTTTGTTTGTAATTTTGCCTTGCTAAGGAGGCAGTGGTGACAAAGAAAAGCATGATTGTTTTCTGAAATACTGGTTTTCACGGGGATCCTGTTGGGAGCCATCTTTAGATTTGTGAGTGTGTTTGCTGGGAGGCTTACAGGTTAGGGCTGAGTTTCAGGATGAGATTTTTGTTCCCAGCCAAGAGGTCTGCCAGGATTTCTTTCATCTTTCTGTGACTCACATACACCTCTGCATTGTGGGAGGCATCCCTGAGTGCCAGACATTCCCTACAAGAGGGTGCCGACCTCACATGGCAGGATCCTTGGGATCCTGCAGGAGCTGGAGCTCAGCCATAGTCTGAGAAGCAGCCCACAGCAGTCATGTGAAATTCACTTCCCTCAAAGAAGAAAGCAGGCAGGGGCAATCTGGCCAGGGTCTTTGCACAGGGATACAGTGGGTGTCTGTGTCTGCAGCAAGCTCCTCAGCATCCTCCAAGACTTGAACAGAAGGATACAGGAGCGAAACCCTCAGAAGCCCCAGCCTGCAGTCACCAGATTCCTGCCAAAGACCGCTGGCTTTTCTTGGTTTATTTTTGTTTTTGTTTTTTTTCCAGTACCGGGAATTGAACTCACAACCGTGCACTTGCCAAGCAGGCGCTGTGCTGCTTAGCTAAATCCCCAGCCCCTCTTGGTTTATTTATGTACTTATTATTCTTTGTGCAACCCAGAGCCTCCCACACGAGCCACACTAGTACTGAGCCATGCTCCAGCCCCCAATTGACATTTTTACCAGAACAGGCTGGGTGGTGCAACAAAGGTTCATTCGTTCATTTATTCAGCGAGCTGGATTCCAAGTGTACAATCACACACTGGGCGAAGGTGGTGAGAAGGACATGGCTCTTGCCTCCAAGGACCCTAAATTGAAAGAGAAATTCACAGTGCTGGGCTGCAACTGTCACATAGATAGGGCTTCAGTTGCCCATGAGGTTCAGGTGCAGCTGTGTTCAAAACCATGTTCATCACAGGCCTTATTTGAAAGCCAGGGGCTCTCCCTAGAACCCTGGGCTCCTAGCATCCACAGGAAGCACCAGGTACACCTGTCATCCAGCTGGAGGTGAGCAGCAGGGTGTGTGCCTTCCAGATGCCCTGTGCTCCCTTGTGAACACTGCCCTCAGCACCGTGGACAGTGCAAGTGTCGCTTACACCAGTCTCGTCTTTCGTTTGTATCTGACGCTGACTGTGCACGTGACCACCTGACTGAGCCTAGGCCTCAGGGCCATTGAGATTTGCCACATCCGGTGTAGGGCAGATGTTTGCAAAGGAGAATGTCACCTCTCAAGGTTCCCACAGTAACCAGGGTGGCGTGAAGGGGCTGATACACCAGGACAGTGAGTTTCTGTTGGGGACACAAGTGGGACCTGAGCTCACATTTCCAATAAGTCCAGAGGAGGTGCCACTGTTGCAGGCTGGGGACTACACCTTGGCCCTAACTCCTGCCAACTGTGTAGGTTACAGCATATGAAGCAAAATCTCTGGGAGAAAGGCAGCTGCAGAGAGAAAGGCCAGCATCTCTCTTCTGGGCATGGTCCAGGCACTCTGTGTCCCTGTGTGTTCCCACCTTCCAGTCACCTGAAGCTTTAAAAACACTTCACCCTCGGATCAGTTCATCAGCACTGTCTTGGTGTGGGTGTCATGGTGGGCATTTACTTGAAACAAACCTGGAGATTTTAGTGTGCATGTGCAGGGAGCCTGGTGGGTGAGGGTCCCACCATCACGGCTTTGTCTGGGTCTGATGTCTGGTGTTCCTGTAGGAGTAGCATTTGCCTAGGTGATAGTGTCAGGGCTAGGGTTTGTATTGGGCCATTAGGGTTCATGCTACTAACGCTGGGGTTATAGTGTTGGTGTTGGTATTGGTTTTATTGTTGGCACTGGTGTTGGTGTTGGCCCCAGTGTAGCTGTTAGTGTTAGCACTGGAGTTGCTATTAGTGTTGGTGTTAGTATTGGTGCTACTGTTGGTGTTGGTGTTAGTACTGCTCCTATTAGTGTTGGTGTTAGTGTTACTATTACTATTAGTGTTGGTGTTCATATTGGAGCTCCTGTTTTTAGTGTTGGTTTTAGTATTGGTGTCGGTATGAGTATTGTTCCTGTCACTGTTAGTGCTGATGTTGGTATTGGTGTGAATATCGTTCCTGTTACCGTCGGTGTTAGTGTTGGTGTATTGCTCCTGTTGGTGTTGGTGTGA
>NW_004955940.1:0-11976 GCF_000276665.1 Chinchilla lanigera
AACCTCAGGAAGCCAAATGTCTAGCTAGAGGCGTTACTATTATTATTATTATTATTATTATTATTATTATTATTGGGTGTGCCAGGGTCATGAGGAGCCTGGAGGCTGACAACGAACTCAGAAACCTCCCAGGACCACGCAGGTTTGGTGCCCCGCGCCCGGGATCCTCTGGTCCGCCCTTGCGGATGGTCTCACTCCGTCCCCACAGCACCCTCAGCAGGAGCCCCTCTCATCACCCCATTTCGCAGACGAGAAGCTCCAGAAAAGCCGGATGACGAACCGCGGGGGAGGCATGCACCTTTCCGCGGGGTGCAGGGAAAGCTGGTCTCCCCGACCCGAAGGCTGGCGGAGGGGCGTGTGCTGCGCGGGCCTCAGTTTCCCCTTTGGCGGAACAGCATCCGCCGTAGCTGATCGGTGCTGGCTGGACGCAGCTCCGAGGGGGGCGGTGCGCGGGGGGGGGGGCTCCCGGCCACCGCCCCTCCCCCACGCCCTCCGCCGGCTCCCCCCTCCGCTTTCACCCCATCTTCCCCAGGGGCAGCCAGCCAGCAAAAAGAGTCCCTGGGCAGCCATGATGAAGATGGATGTGTGATTGATTCGGCCCCCCTTCCCGCTGCCCTTCTGGTAGAAAATTAAAAGACCATTTGTTAAGGGGCGCAAGTCCTCAGGTGCGTCCCGGGGCTGGACAATTTGTCTCTGTGAAAAGGATGCTATTATGAGACAGGCAGGATCCAGGCGCGGGCGGGCCGCAGGGGCGCGGGGAGGGGCGGCCCGGAGCGCAGAGGCCTGGGCGGCGGGTGGGGGCCCAGACAATGCGCGCCGAGAACAAACGCGCCGCGCGGAGCGGAGCGTGCCGGCCGCGGGGCCTCGGGCGCAGAGGCGGGGGGCTGGGCGAGCGCATGTGCGGGGCCTCGGAAGCCAATTCCCTTCCCGTGACCCTTGTCCGGGACCAGAAGGGTGTCACCCGGAGCCGCGCCGCCCTCTATTAAGGAGGGCTTGTAAATGACCCTTTTAAAGGAGCCAGTTTCTCTTTATAGACCTCCGTGCTGAGAGCGGAGGGAGGAGGGGGTCCCCAGCAAGCCCCCCTCCACCCTCTTGGGGGTCATTAAGTGATTAGAAAGAAGGGGCCAGTTCTCCAGCCGCCATTCAGATGAGGGGACGCATTTGTCACCGGGCGCTTATTTATTGTTTTTTAAAAGGTTGCATTAGGCTCCTCCTGCTGTCCCTGGCGCTCTTTGTGCTCCGGGCTTCCTTCCGGGGCTGCATCTTCCAGGATGCCACCCTGACCCGGCTCTCCGGCCGACTGCGCTCCCCGTCCACCTGGAGCTCGCTGGCCCATCCCTTCTCGGCCCTGCAGCCTGTCCCTGGCTGTCCCCCGCCCTGCCCCACATTAAGGACACAGAGATGAGGAACTTGCCAGGCCGGCCCCAGCACCAGGAATTAGCTGGCTTCCCGTCTTTGCCACTGGCCCTGAGGTTTGGGGGAGACACTGCGGCTGGTCCCCAGCTCTGTTCCCACCGCCCAGGCAGGGCCTGGCACGGAGCGAGTGCCCCATGACAGTGTGCCTGCCAGCACCCCAGGACAAACCAGGAGAAGTCATCGCCGCTGGATGGATGGGGAAACTGAGGCTGCGTAGATGATTGAGGCAGGGGTGGGATTTGGAGCTGGGTCTTCACACTCCTCAAGGAGGAAAAGACCCTCACAGGAAAGAACGTCTGCCATGGCCCAAGGGGCCGACCGTCCCCTCCCCGCACATGCGCATTCCCTCCCAGGCCTTTTGCTCTGCCAAGGCCCTTGGGGGGAAGCCTCCTCCAGGGCTGCCCAGCCCTGGTTCCGCCCTGCCTTGATGGCATGAGGCTGATGCCCTGGGTGGGCCCTGCCTAGCTGTGTGTTTTCAAAGCTCCCCACAGGATCAGGAAGCCCTGGGGGTGGGGGTGGTTGAGAAGTCCGGAGTCCAATCAAAGGCCACTTCCAGACCCTGGCCTGGGTCGGGTTGCCTTAAATTGTCCTCTGCTTCACCTTTGTAACTGCGTGTTAGACTGAAGTGCGTGTCTGACATTTACCCCCACAAGGGCAGGGCGTGGCTGTCAGGCTCACACCCTGTGCGCATGCGCTTGTGCAGAAGGGGCTTTCCTGGGCTTCGCCACCACTCCCTGTTCTGCTCCAGCTGGGCGCTTCTGACGAATGCTGGGTACAAGTGGGACCTGGCCTTCCATGTGTTCCCCAAGTGCCCTCAGGACGCGGCTCCCCTCTGCTCCCTGCACCTCCCCGTCTCCCACCCTCTTTCCTGTCCCTGTCACCCTCATGCCTCCAGGCTTTTGCCCCAGCTCCCTGTCCCCCATACTCCCCTCTCCCTCAAAGAACCCTCCATTCAGTAGGTGGTCAGTGAATTTCTGCAGAACAAATAGCTGGAGTAGGAATCTTTGGGGCGTGCAACGTGTAAAAAGGCATAGGCAACATCCTAATGTCATTTTATATTGCAAGATGAAGGAGAAAGACCTAAGCAGTCAGGCAGAAAGAAGGAAAACCAGGTCACAGGAGTCATCTTGCACAGGTTCGAATCCCAGCTCTGTCTCCTGCATCTGTTTCAGAGTTGAGCTACTCAGCCTCTGCAGGTTTCTCCTCCCCAAACTCAGTTACCTGCCTGGTAGGTTATTATTCTATAACGTCACAAGCATTAGATGTGAAATTTAGTATAGCGTAGGTATGTTATATACATTTGGCGAAGAGTTAACATATTATTAAATGAACTAACATATAGAAAGCCCTTGGAACAGAATTGGGCACAAATTTATACATATTAGCTAGGATTTTATCTTTTTCCTTTTTCTTTTTGTTTATTGAGATAACATCTCACTATGTAGCTTAGGCCAGCCTTGAACTCGTGAGCAACCCTCCTGCTTCAGCCTCCTGAGTGCTGGAATTACAGGCATGCACCATCCTGCCCAGCTCAATTTTTATCCTTTGTGATATAAACTAAGACTCCATGACATCTGCTGTGCTCCAACGGTGCTTTTTATGACTCAATGGGGTGAGGGCCCTTGGGTTGGGAGACAGGAAGACAGACCTTGCTTCTCCCTGTGGGGAATTTTAGTTTACCTGAAGGGCTATGGTGAGCAAAGGGTTTTCCCACAGCCCCTCTGAGGGCCAGGTGGGGCTCCGTGGCCTGGCTCCCTCTGACCCCGCTGGCCTTGCTGAGGGTGGGCAGTGCACCAGGGCCCAAGGACGTGGCCACCTGTCCTCAGGGACTGGGGGAACCGCACAAAGTGAAGCACATTCAACGCACAGCGTCGACATTGTCTCATCCTCATTGTCCTTCCTACCTTTTTTTAATGCTAAAATATCTAATCTATTTTCAAATTATGATGATGGGAACAAGGAGCTTTTTTTCTGACATTTTCCATCTTGGCGAGATGAGGGTTGGCAATCTTATAATGGTCCCTCGCTTGGGGCGGAGTGAGGAGAACTCATCAGCCTGTGAAGTGCAGGTGGACCCAAGACACCGTGATTTATTTGCTCAAGTTGGGGTCCTTGTGTCCCCCCCTCCCCCGCACACACGGCAGGTGGGGCCGTCTCATGACACGGGAGTCCAGTCATGCGCTCCCTGCCGACAGCCCTTCCGTCTCTTCTGAACTAGAACTCACTTTGTGGCCCTGCCCTGGATCGCAGGGCTCTGTCTATACCGTCACCCGCTTGCCCTCTGAACGCCCGAGGACAGGTGTCAGGTGCTCTCAGTCTGGTTGTCAGGTCCCGCGTTGATGACCTCTCTGACGCTGCCCTGGAGGGGATGCAGAAAGGTCCCATCCAACCCAGAGCAACTCCTGCATGGCATGCTGTCTCTCAGCACCAGCCCTGGGGGCCTCCAGGACATGCGCCATTGGGGGCGCACAGCCAGGTGGGGGACAGACAGGAGGTGGGCAGTTGGAGCTGAGTGCTGGGTTTCGAAGAGCAGGACAGGGGGCTTGGGAGGCGGGCCTGGAGCTGACCGTCCTCAGCCACTCCTTGCCCTCCCTGTTGCCTGCTGCCCGGAGGCTGCTGCTTGCCTGCTGTGCGTCCAGGCGGTGAGAATAGGGCCAGGCAGGGAGCTCCCAGGCCCTCCCTACCCTGGCGGCTGCATCGCATCTGCAGGTCTAGTTCCTGCCCAAGAGCTGGCAGCTGTGGCTACCGTCTCCTCTTCATCCCTTCTGTGAAATATGAGAGTGGCCTCCACTGAGGCCCCGGATGCACGGTGCAAGTCCATGCAGCGGGAAGAAACCCAAGGTCTTCAGCATGGAGTTGGCCTCAGCAGAGCCTTCCCAACCTTGGGCACCAAGACCCCGTACGTCGTTCCTGGGTGCAGCGCCACCCCCATCACGCAGCAGCGCCTCCTGTCAAGCTCCTCAGCAGCCCGCCCACTCCCATCACATAGAGACCCCTCTTTGGGATAGGGATGTGCTGTGCAGCTTACAGAGCAGCATCTCTGCTCTCAACCTGGGACGAAGCCAGCAGCACACCGACCCTTCCTACCAGCAGCTGTGACAGCTCGCACATCTCCACGCATTGCCAAATGTCCCCTGTGGGCCAAACGGTCCCAGCTGAGAACCGCTTCTTGATACCAGTGCTGAGCACGGAGCCTTCTCTCTCCGGGATGCATGGCAGAAGCAACCAGGTGGCCTGTGAACGTGCCGATGGTCAGGCCCTGCCCTGGACAGGCTGCAGCCCACGCTAGAGGAGCCATGGGCACTGGGGTGTTTTAATATCTTCCAGGTGAGCCTGAAGCACCCAGCCAAGTGCCACTTCCAGCCTGATTGTTTCTGGATGCCGAGGGAACCGAGGCTCAGACGGGCCCAGGGTTGCGATAAGAGCCTCACAGGGCGGTGGAAGTAGCGTGAAGACCCAGCTTTTCCCGAAATGCCTTTATCAAGCCAAATAAGAAATTAAAAAAAAAAAAAAAAGAAATTCACCCACACTCCAAGCACACACAGACTCACGCGGAAGCAGAGCAGGGCCACACTTGCCGGGGCCTGCCCAGCCTTCCCGAGGCAGACACAGCCCCGGGCCTTCCTCTCCCCAGGCTCTGGCTCCAAGTCCCCAACCCATCTCCCGCTCCAGAAGAGCATCTGTGTCCTGCTTTCTCTCCCGGGACCCTCGCTGAGTGCCAGTGGTCTGGAGGCGCTGCCAGCACACATCTGTGATGCTAAGAGCGCGGGGACCCCAGAAGGTCCCCGCTTCCCCAGATCTTGTCATCAGCAGACACCTCTGGGCGGCGACGCCTGCCCAGCTCTTCCTCCCGGTGTGCTTAAGTCCAGGCTTCTTTGTGCAGCTGCAAGTGTCCTGGCTTAAGTCAGAATCCTGGGGTCCCTGTGCCTTTGCGTGCCTGTATTCTTAGGGGCACAGATGGTCTGTCCCATTAACCTGAGTCGGTTGATAAGGTGATTTCTGCTCCTTTAAGTGCTCCTTCATCATTTCTTCCTCTTGTTGGTTTATTTTAGACCCAGAGTCAGCAAACTCCACCCCTGAGGCGATCCAGCTGCTGCTATAAATAAAGTTTTATTGGCACAATTGTTTACATATTGTGAACGGCAGCTTTGAGCTACTGCGGCAGAATTGAACAGTTGCAACAGAGACTCTGTGGCCGGCAGAGCCTGGAATATTTACTCTCTGTTCCTTTACAGCCCGTTTGGTGGTGGTAACTTCAGAGACCCTCCCACCCACCTTTCACAGTACGTAAGCTATTTAATTACTTGTCTGTTAGTTTATCGCCAGCATCCTCTGCAGAGATGACAAACTCTGTGAGAACCGCGAACTGTGCCTGCCTAGGGAGATCGCCCCCAAATCCTCAGGATGAACAGCTGCCTGGGTTTGTACGTGCTGCAGAAGTCCTGGTAGGAATTAATTAATTAATTGTTTTGCAAGGGCTGCAAGACAGAGATAACGCCTTGCGATACTTCGTGTTCTGAGGGGTGGGTCACCGAGGGCGCCTCTCCCGTGTATCTGTCTGCAGAGATGGAGCTGTCTCAGCCGTGGCTTCTCCCACTCGCCCAGGGTCCTTCCACCTCCTCCCTGCAAGGAGGAGGCTGCCTGGGGGCTGCGGCCACCTCTGCCTCATTCCCTCTGCCTCTGTGCTTCCTGGAGCCCGGCCTCAGGCTGCCCATCCCTGCCTTCCTCCCTTCTCGTGCTGTCAGGTGTTTTGTTCATCTTGGGTCCTAATTGAGATGGCAAATTCCAGGGACAGGGCTCCAAGCCAACTCTGCCAGCCTCCCCTGCCAGGAGCAGAAGCAAGAGAACAAAACCCCAGCGACGTGGCAAGCAGAGCCCTCTCCATCCGGCAGAGAGGGGCCTCATGCGCACCCCATTCTGTCCACCCTGCTATGGGAGCCCCAGCTGCCAGGGGCACGCATCCCACTTCCTGTCTGCTCCCAGCCAAGAAGCACCTGACGTCCCTTCCTCACCCCCACTGCCACGTGCCAGGGTGGGTTTCTGCTAAATGGTGACCAGGTGGTTCCTAAGGCAATTAGAAGCCCCTGTGCTGGCGCAGGGCATTGGTGTGTGTAGGGCCGCTTGCTTCATTCCCTCTCCTGGGCTTGGTTTGTTTGCTTTGGACTTGTGCAAAACCCAGCCTCTGCCTGTGTCCTGTTTCTGCCCCACAGGCTGGGAAAGCCCCGCCGTCTGCAGTTCTCCTGGGCCTGGAGGCAGCCCTGTGCCCCAGCAGCTCATCTTGGGGGACTGATCCTGCCTGTAGGGTGCTGTGGACGCATTTTGTAAAGCTTATTTCTTGTGCAAATGGACGAGAGTTACTCAGGCCACCAGGATCTAACCTACTGGGTGGAGGGAGCGGCAGATGCGAAGACCACAAAGTGAGAATGGACACGGTGTTCTGAGCTTGGTGTGGACCCGGTGGGGGTGGCCAAGGCACACTGTGGGAGACTCAGAGAGTTAAAGAGGCTGGAATTTTCCAAGCACTGCGAGGGCCATCTACTTTGATGGCTACAGCAGTGGGTGCTGGCCTGGGTGGCAGAGGCGAGGAGCATTTGACACCTACTTCCTGTCTCCATGCTGCAGTTGAGGGGAACAAGGAGAACCAGTCACAGGAGGATTAGAGTGGACCAGCTGTCCAAGGAGCCAACCACACCAGTGGTAGAGTGACACCTGCCTCTTAGTAGCTGTGTGACCTCTGACAACTTACTTAACCTCTCTGAGCTATCCTTTCTCCACTGTAGACTGGGAATTGTAGGGATGTCGGGAAGGTTCAGTCACAGGCGGCATTTAGAGAGCTTGTTGTTAGTACTCGGTAAGCTCGGCGATATTATGATCTGCAGCAACGGTCACCCCACTCATCTCACTTGCCTACCTTTCATTGTCATCTCTAGAGTGTGAAGCACTTTTGAGTGTGTACCTCACCCAGAACAGACCCTCCTGCCAGGACAAGGAAGGGGCTTGGCATCACCAGGCCCTTCCTTTTACCTTCTATGTACCCTACCATTCTCCATCTTGTTTTTTTTTTTTTAATTACAAAACATACATCTGTACTTTTATCCATTGACTCAACAATTCGTTCATCCATTCATCCTCTTCCCTGATGTCTTTTCTTCTTTCTTTCCTTTCTTTCTTTCATCTATGAGTCTAGCAGCCTTTCATAATCTCTTCTCCTTTCCTTCCCTCCATCCCTTATCTTTATCATGCATTTATGCATCTATCCATCAGTCATCTGCCTGCCCATCCATCCATCCATCCATCCATCCATCCATCCACCTATCAATCCATCCATCCATCCATCCATCCATTTATCCATCCATCCATCCATCCATCCATCCATCCATCCATCCATCCATTTATCCATCCATCCATCCATCCATCCATCCATCCATCCATCCATCCACATATCCATCCATCCATTCATCCATCCACATATCCATCCATCCATCCATCAATTCATCCATCCATCCATCTAACCATCCATCTATCCACTCACCCACCCACCCATCCTCCCATCCATCCACCCATCCATCCATCCATCCATCCATCCATCCTCCCATCCATCCACCCATCCTCCCATCCATCCATTCATCTATCCATCCATCCATCCATCCATCCACCCACTCACCTGCCCACCCATCCTCCCATCCATCTATCCATCTGTCCATCCATCCATCCTCCCATCCATCCAACCATCCATCCATCCATTCATCCATCCACCCTCTCATCCACTCACCATTCCATCCATCCATCCACCCATCCTACAATCCATCCATTCATCTATCCATCCATTCATTCATCCACCCACTCATCCACCACCAACCCATGCATCCACCCATGCATCCACCTATTCATCCACCCACCCTTCCACTTTTTCATTGCATTTACTCATCCTCATTTCAAGGCATTTCCACCCAGTGAGTTTCAGCAGTGGGAGGCAGGGAATTCCTTCCACAATACCCTGCTCTTCACTACATCTTGCTCTTCACACCTGCAGTAAGGACCCACCATGTGATCTGGGCTCAGCTAGCTGAATGCTCCTGCCCTGGACTTTGCATCTTAAGGGAGAAACCAATGACACGGCAGTGGGGTTCCTTGTCACAGCCGAGATGCCTGGTTCCAGCGGCAGTGATGTCACTGTGAGAGCCAGCAGCAGTGGTCCAGAGTATCTGCAGTGGGGCTGGCCATCGCTGGCACCCTCACAGTCTGTTCCTGTCTGTCTAATGTATCCCTGGGTCATGTGTCCTCGTGCCAGCCTCCCTTGCCCATTTTGGTCCATTTCCTGGGCTGAGTCCCATGCCCAGCACATCGTGAGCACTCAGGAGCCTCTGCTGGTGTTATTACTGCCTGGCTGCTGCATTCCTGCAGACGGTTATGAGCCGCTCAGAGGCCATCTGGTCATTTGCATTCTATCAAGCTAACCACAGTGAGTTTCTGTTGCTTATATGACAAAATCTCTGACGTATCCATCCTAAGTTGCTAAATTGTCCAGACTGGGCTTGGACCTGTGATCCTCCTGCCTCAGCCTCCCAGAGTGCTGAGATTATAGGCATGAGCCGTGACATTTGGCTTTCCTGCTTCATCTTTAACAGCATGCCAACCCTCGCTATGGTCCCTCTTCAAAGGGAGTGAAGTAGGGAGGGCGGGAGGGAGGGAGGGAAGGAGAGGGAAAGAGAGAACCCACAGACCCTTCACACACTAGGGGTGAGCTGGAATTTCAGAGTAATACTTTCTTTTTATGGTATTTATTTTTCTGGTTAGCTTCTTACTAGGACATTTGGGTGATTTTCCACTTAAAGTCAGGGTGAAAAGTTTCCTTCTACAATAAATTTGAGTAAAAAACAGACTCGATAAAAATAAATATACACTAAGTAAATGGTGTTCAAAGTGCTAACCAGTGCGGCCAGACTCATGCTTGCAACATTGGAAAATGACTCTCACTTGAGAGACCCCATCCTCTGCCCAACCCCTAAATGCACAGAGTAAGGCCCAGCCCCAGAAAGCACCCATTATGTGCTGGGTACTTCTCTGAGGTTTCAGATACCTACACCTGAGGCCCAACCAGCTAACAGAGGGTGGGTGAAAGGATCAGCTTCAATGAACATAGGGGGAAACCGAGTCAGAGAGATCAAGTATTTGCCCCAAATCTCACAGCTACAAAGTGTAGGACCAATGCAGGACCCGAACCCAGGGAGTTTCCTGCTAGGGATGGTGGGTGCAGCCACCCAGCTCTGGCTCCAGGAGGGGCAGCAGTGAGAGCTGGAGATGATAAACACACAGCTCCTGCTCAGCCCGCACTGGGAAGGACTATTTCCTAATTGGTTTGATCAGGGTCTTAGCAGTTCAGGAAGTGAAGCAGCCGGCCAAGCTGTGACACACACCGGGCTTAGCCCTCCAAGAACCCCACCGCGTGCCCCAGAGATGTGGGCGCCCCCACGTCGCTGTCCTGGCCTTCCATTCTGCCTTGCTGTTGTTCTTGCAGGGTGAGGGGGACCCCTCCCAGGCCCCCCAAGCCTGCACACCCCTCTCCCTGGGCCTCCCAGGAGTGAGGTGACCGGGAAGTGGGCCGTGGCCCCCGTGCCCGGCAGCTCTCAGCCCTGCCTCTTTGTCTCTCTACCCTTGGGACAAATGTCTCATTCCCCAGGGTGTCAAGGGGAAAATTAATCACCCAGGGGAGATCAGTCAGCCTGCTGACTTGGCAGGGGAAAGACAAAGAGAAATAGGGTGTCTCGCGGATTGGTTGGGTCCCCCATTAAGGGTGGAAAAATGCTTACTTTGCGATTACAAATGGGCGACATTTGTGGCGGGGACTCTGTCCCCCCTCACCTCCGGAAATCGCTGCTCCTGCGGTTCTGAAGAAGGTGCCCGACTCCTTTCCCGGCCACTGGCTCTGGGCCCTGCCTTCCTCCTTGGGGGCAGTCCTGGATCCTCCTCTGGCTGCCCTCAGGACAGACTACTGATTTCCCTCTCCAGCCAGGCCTCTCAATGCAGAAGTCCAATCTCTTTAATGACACACCGCTGGCGTCTCAAAAATGACATTTCAACTGGGTATGGTGATCAAGCCTGTCATCCCTGCATTCTGGGAAGCTGAGGCAGGAGGATCCAAAGTTCAAGCCCAGTCTGGGCAACTTAGTGACTTAGTGTGAGACCCTGTCTCAAAATAAAAAAATAGAAAGCGCTGGGGATGCAGCTCAGTGTCAAGGCCCTGGGTTCAGTCCCTATTACTGCAACAAAACAAAAGTAAAGGAAAATAAACAAACAAAAACCACTTACACGGCGTACAAGACTCCTGCGCAGAGTGGTTACAAAGGCAGATTCCTTCATGAGCTGGGTTAGGGAAGCCCATATGGCTCAGCAAGGGCCAGTATTGGGGTGCCTGCCCTTAGATCCCACCCTGCAGAGCTCCTTGTCACCCCAGAGGCTGCCTGGCCTTAGATCCCTGGTTGGGGGCGGCTCGCCTCAGCCAGGGTGCTGCCTGGGGGAGGCAGGGAGAAGCCAGGTGTGCTCCCTGCTTAGGGACGTATCTGAGTCGCCGCTGCTTCTCACCCTGGAGGGACAGGACCATGGCTCCAGCTGCCATTGTGAATCAGAAAACCGTGCCACACGGCTGGGCTCTGGGGACATCGAGACCTCCCTCTGTCCTTCCACTCTATGTCCTGCCCAGTTTATAGTTTTTTTGAGGTAGGGTTTTGATAAGTGGTGAAGTTGCCCAGGCTAGGCTTGAATTTGCCATCCTCCTGCCTCAGCTTCCCAGAGTGCTGGGATGACTGGTGTGAATCACCGCACTGTTTACGTGCCGGCTGCCCTTCCCATGTGTTCACTCTAAAAGTGGCGTGTGTTTTCCTGGTTGGATCCTGACCCCCGTGCTGTCTCATGGGGCTGCCGCAGGACTGAATAAAGCACTCACTGAGTACCCAGCACAGTGCCTATGCCATGTCAGTGCTTGTTAAGTAAATGAGGATGGATCACGCTTTCCTCATTGAGTACGTGTGAGGGGCAGCCTTGGGCACCTGCTGGGTCACACAGCTTGTACGTGGCTGAGTCTGGGTTTGAATCTAGCTCTGTCTGCCTGCATGATGGTGCTCGTCTCAGAGGACACACTGTGGGGGGTGGTCCCATATGACGGTTGGGGAAACTGAGCCCTGGGAGGGTCAGGAGCTTGTGCGTGGTGGTTGAATGCGGTTCTCTGACCTGAGCTTGCTTTTGTGCTTTTTCTGAGATGTGGGCCCAGCTGCCTCTTCCTCCAGGAAGCCTTCCCTGCTTCCCAGGCCAGTGTCTGCCTCTGTTAGGGCCCAGGGATGAGGCTGGCTGTGATTCTGTTCCCAGGCTGTGTTCCCAAGGTGCCTCTGGCTTTCAGGTAGGGATGCCCCCCGGATGGTCCCCTCGGCTAGCGGGCAGTGCCGGTCACCAGGCTTTCTATCGACTCTCCAGCCTCAGCCTCCGTATCTGAATTTCTCTTTTTTTTTTTTTTTTTTGGTTTTTCTCCGGTACCGGGAACTGAACTCACGACCTTGCGCTTGCCAG
>NW_004955941.1:0-11967 GCF_000276665.1 Chinchilla lanigera
TATAAAAAAGTTAATAGGTAAAAAACATAAACTTACAAGTTACACAAAAATAATTTGGTTTCACATTTTTATACTATGAAATAAATAATACTTCTTTACTAATGTGATAGTTTGACTACGAGATTCGTTAGCCTGTATTTTTGTAACATTACTTTTTGAATCAACATTTTGTTTCAGTTGATTTATTCGAAAGTAGCATCAGTTGCTCTTGACAAATGCACGACCATAAATAATTTTTGTAGTAATCTCAAAATTTTAGTGCGATGCTTCTGGTGGTAGGAATTTTAGTAAAGCTGTAACAAATTTTCATGTGCTATGACAACACTAGGATGAATTTCTGATCTAACACTTCAACACATAAATTTTGTGCAGTTACAGCTTGGTTCTCATGAATTACTTTTTTAAAAAATATGCTTGATGAAAATCAGTTGCTTTTATGTTTGAATTTAATTTAAAATATTAAGTTTTCACAATGGCATGTTAATATGTCTTCTAAAATTTCTCACAACTCCTGGAGGTTTTACAAGGGAGCAGCAGTGAATTCATAATTTCTTTACAATTCCAAATGCCCATTTATGCACCCTGTCGATATATCTTTAATTATAAGTGGCTAAGATTCAGTGACTCAGGGTACAAAGACTGTTTCTCAAACAGTCTGACTTTCAGAAATATGCTCATTTGCCCATCAGGGGTCAGTTACAAGAAAAAAGCTCACACATAAAGTTATTAAGACTTTTAGATGCTGCAATCAAATCCGTGCACCATTCACAGAGCTCTTCTAGGAAAGCTGATCCTATGTGATTGCCAAGACCCAGACTGAGGAAACCAGCTTTGGACTGAGACTTAAGAATGCAAAAATAATTCCTCTCACTCAGTTCACCAAAAGAGCCCTGATCCAGATGAGGAGACATAGATGAGAAAATTAATGCCAAGATGGCACTTCCTGTTGCCTTACCAAATATAGGAAGGGAAAGCATGCAGAAAACAAGTTTTCCTGAACTCAGAGTTAGGGCACAGCCAAGAACATCAAATACACACACATTCCTAACATCTTGTTCAGTGAAACTCTGTGTCCTTTGTAATTTTTTTGTTTTTACTTTTTATTCTCTTTAATGCTTTGATCAATCTTGCATTCTTATTATCTGGTAATCTGAGCAACCTCGCTGAGGATAAAAATATGTATTATAACAAGCACTGTTAATTCCTCTCATTTTGTTCTGGAACCCTGTATCATCTTTATTGTTTTGCTTTGTTTTGTTTTTGTCTATGCTGGTGATATTTTGTTGTTGCTCTTTTTTTTTTTCTCTTTAAAATAAGAAAAATATATTGCACAGGCCAAAGCCTATTGCCTGGAATTCTCTTCCTCCAGTACATAAATTTATAACTCACTGGGAAAGTGTAATGCAAGCAATGGATCAGAAAGTATTCAGCTTCCATAGTTCTCCTCCTCTGGGAAGGATTTGGTGCATGATTCAGTATAAAGAACTCGTGAAATTAGATTTTGTGCCTATGTGCTCCTAGATTCTCACAAAATTTCACCTAAAATTAATGTCTTTCCTCATCTCATTTTAATACTAAATCAGCAAGGACATGAGTACATTTTATAATACTGTGTCCTTATTAGATGAACAACACAGAAGATGTCCCGAACCAGACGGTGGAGAATCAGCCTGACCCTGGGGATGAGACTGACCCCGGTGGCCAGGCTATCTGAGAATCCAGCTCTGCTGCCCAGGGCACTGGGGAGGGGAGAGTCTTAACTGTTATTGAACAGCTAGGAGAGATGTATTGTTTAAAGACAAAGGTGAATATGTACAGAATAAAAACAACAAAGCAGAAGTGAAGGTTCAATTTCATGTTGACCTCTGAGTATAGAAGTAAGTAGGTTCCTGTTTGCAAAGCCCTAAGTATGATGTTGTCCCAAAGTCATTAAATTTAGCCCAGTCTCAGAGATTTGTGAGACAGATGGGAGAAATCTTTACCTCTTTTTGGCTAAAGGACTCCACTTGTGGATAACATGTCAGTTCATGAGCTTTATTTTCTTAAAATCCATATTTTCTCAGAAAATTATATACATAAGAAAGAACAAGAAACCAGGTCACACTTATCTACTTTAGTATTTTTGTTCTGTGTTCTGAACAAACAGGAGCCTACTTACTTCTATACTCAGAAGTGAACATGAAATTGAACCTTCACTTCTGCTTTCTTGTTTTATTCTGCACACATTCACCTTAGTGTTTAAACACTATACCTCTCCTAGTTGTTCAATAAAAGTTAAGACTCTCCCACACCCAGTGCCCTGGGCAGCAGAGCTGGATTCTCAGATAGCCTGGCCAGCAGGGTTGGTCTGATCTTCCACCATCTGGTTGGGGACATCTTCTGTGCTGTTCATCTACTAAGGGCACAATACTATAAAATATACTCATATCCTTGCTGATTTAGGATTAAAATGAGATGAGGGAAAACATTAATTTTAGGTGAAATTTTGTGACAATCTGGGAGCATGTAGGCACGAAATTTGATTTCACTCTCAAATTGCAGAACATGCACTCCTTTAACTGTTATGCAGCTCTGTAAGAAGACAGAGGTACCACAGGAAGTCACAGGACTGCAAATGGGGAGAAACTCTGAATTATTTATATATAGGAAGGTCTGACAATTAACTGAAGCAATAACTCTGGCACTAATTGAACAGTGGCTCAGAGGGGAAAGGATTTCCTCACTCATATAAAGGCAAAAGGAAAACATCTGCCTTCCTGTGAGTACCAAATTTGCCACCTAATAGAGATAACACAGAGGTGAAAGAGAGCTGAGCACAGCCAAGCAAACAGTGGTGGGGGTGGTAAGTCCCACTCTTTCTCCTCATATTCACACAAGGTTGGACTGGGAAGCTATCCTAGAAGCCACTGTTCACCGCTCCAGCTAGGTAGAACTTGGACAAAATGAGAGACGGAAGCCATTTTGGATAACTACCTCTACCTGAGGTCAGAAACCCCCGACATTTTCTGTAACTATCAGACATAACACCAACACACTGTGGTGACGAATAGACACCCACAGTAATGCTCGGGCTCAGGGGAAATGTGACTGTGACACAGTAAAACTCTCATGAGATCAGGAGAAGGACCTCAGTTCCTGACTCCTGGGACACCTAGTCTGGGAGTCTTTCTGTGGATGGGTGGACATTGTAGAAGAGAGGTGATTGGACTCCAGTGGCAGGGATGAGTGCAGCACTGTCGTGTTTTGCGATGAGAGTAGGTCTGAGTCTGAGAGTGTTCCTGTGGAGACAGCAAAAGGGTGAGTCCTCCTGACCCTGAAGATGGCCTCAGTTGTGTTAGTCACCCTGTGCAAAGTTTGACAACAGAAACACAATTTTACCTAATTGTTCAATAACAGAACTGTTCATGAAGAGAGGTATTCCTGCACTAGCTACTGCTTTGCATCTATAGTGTCTCACCATGCTGTCACATTCTCCTGCTTAAAGGGTGGTGCAACAGGCTTTGCTGAATTGCTCTTAGTCCATTCACTGGACTCAGTTGCCTCATTTTCCTTTAATATTTTCTTTCTTTCATTCCACTTTCATGTATTCCCTCTCCTTTCTTCTCTTGTATGTCCTTTTTACCATTAGAACCTGTTCTTTTCTGTTTTTCTTTTATTCTCTTTTGCATGTATGTATGTAACTGTGTGTGCTAGGTACTGTTTTCTTCTGTAGTGTACACACTTGTTTTGTCATATTCCCCCAGGCCAAAGGTTACTTTGTAGGTCTTCTGACTTTGTATTTTTCCCAATTGTTTATGTGGATTTGATCTCCCTATATCTTTTCTTACTTTCCTTTTTGATTCTCTGCTTCACTTGTCTACCTTTCATTCCCTTCTCATGAACTCTCAAACCTTTTCTTCATTCTTTTTTCCTAATAAATAAACATTGTCACTAAACCTTTTTCTCTTTTTTCTTTTTTATTCCTTAATTTTTTCTTTTCTATTTTGAGAATCTTATTTTCCTAGCCAACCCTATATTATTGCTATTCCTTTATTCACCTTTATGAGTGAATCAGTAGAGAACATTTTAAACAAATTTTAAATTATGTATAGTTAATCATAGTCAAAGCCAAGGGCACATCATAGAGAGGAAGCCACTTGCAGAGAGAGCTTTGCACAATAGTTGTAGAGATTTCCATTCCAACTATTGTACAAGTTTCACAACATGAAAAACAAATGAACAATGTATCTGAAAATATTCATACCTCTTCAAAAGCTGCTCCCACAGACACTGAGATGGATAAAATTCAAAATAAACAATTTTTACAAACCTGACAGCATTACCAAGATGATCAAAGAAGAGACAAATAAGAACCTAGTGAATAAATTTCTAAAATGACAAATGATCTGAAAGAAAACACAACTAAGTGGCTGAACTGAAATGCAGAACATGATGAAATATTTCATCAAAGAGATACAGTTATGAAGAAGAAACAAACAATATCTGTGAACTGAAAATCTCAATAAGCTAAATCAAAAGCACATGTATCAACAGGGAAGGTAAATCAAGGTAAAGGATATCAGGTCTTGAAGATAAGGTGAACCTCTGAGATCATTGTTGATAATCATGAAAAGAAAAAATAATGAAAAGATTATTTAAGAGTTTCTAGACAATTTTAATAGATAAAAATCTTAGAGTCATAAAAGGGGTGTCAAAATATAGTTTAATGGCATAAAATATCTTTTCATTTAACGCATTACAGAAAATTTCTCAAATTTAGAGAATATCCAGGACAAGAAGACATAATGAACCCCAAATAGACTTCACTGGAAAATTATCTCTCCATGACACACTATGGTCAAAATGACAGAAAATCAGAAAAAATAATATTAAGAGAAATAGCAAATCACTTGTAAGAGCAAATTCATTGAACAGTAGCAGATTTCTCAACAGAAACCTCAAGTACCAGAAAGGCTTGAAATGAAATTTTTCTATCCCTGAAAAATAAAAAGTGCCAAGCAAGATGATTATATCCTGCATAGTTATTCTTTAAAATGGAAGGAAAAATAAAGGCATGGAATGATAAGGATAAACTGAAGAAATCCATGGTCAGTATGCTAACACTGCAGAAAGTACTTACGTGACTGCTAAGGCAAAATGATGAGAATGATAACAATCATAAGGAGAAAAAAGAAAGAGCAAATTTCACAGGAGAGTAGTTAAGGGAAAACAGAAATCTTCCTTCCCTCTGACCAATTCTGCTTGTCACAACCATTGTTAATTTCCTATCATCTTGTTTTGAAATTCGGTATCATTTTTACTGTTTTTGTATTGTTTTATTTTTGTCTTTGTTGCCAATTTGTTATTGCTTTTCATCTTTAAAATAAAATTTTAAAAAAGACAAACAGAAATGGCTCAAACACTGAAAAGCAACAAAATCACAGGAATCAGGACATGTTTTTAATAACAATACTTAATGTAAATAGTCTTGGCTCACTAAACAACAGCCACAGACTAGCAGACTGGATCAAAAAGACAAGATGCCTCTCTGTGTTGGTGGAAGAAGACGCTACTCACCTGTAAAGATACACAGGTTGAGTATTGATGGTGCGAAGTTCCTGGCAACATTAGCAGATGATTGTCATACACATGACATTCACATCATACAAAGCTGCTCTGTTTGTGTTTTGTTTGAATCTGTTCCTGATGAAATCACTTCGTTATTCCCTGGCATTTTTTTTTTAATATTCCATGGAAAATTAGAACTATGTCAATAATAATTAATTTACTCGTCATAGTCAACGTTGTTTATATGGCAAATTAGATACCTTGCAGCTTGGAAACGTTTGAACAAAGAAAAAATTTTTCACAGAAAGAAAATAAACTGAACCTAATTCGGATCCATGAGACAGAAGGAAATTATCAAGAAATCACTCTTATACCTGTGAACAAACATATTTAAGGGTGTGGTTATATATTCACAAAATAAAGGTACAGTAATAATCTATTATTAACATTATTTTAAAATGCAAATATATATTTAAACATATTTTGGAGGAAATGCTCAATTTTTATCTTCAACTATTTTAATCAGTAGATTTTGAAGGTGGAATTTGAGTCATATACTGGAAATCTTCTCTTGAATTCTCCAAATAAATATCACTATTGCTTCATTCTACACCTCAGGTAACTGACTTCTACAAAACCACAGATGAATCCTGGGTTTCTAAGTTATGTTTGAGTTTGACCAATGGAGAGTACCAACGTTAGGTAGAAATGATTTTTTTAAAAAAGACAAATGTCTTTGTTTCCACAGACTTTTTTTACAGAATTATCTGGGAAGAAGTTCCATCAAAGCTTGATCATTTCTTTACGAAAGGTCACAGTACCTTTCAAACACCCTTCCGGTAAAGATCCATACCTACCTTTAGATAATTGCTGTCTGTCTTGCTCTGTAGAGCTCCATGGTAACTACAATCACTTGTTTATCTAAAATCATCCCCTTTCAAAATTGCTTCTTTACTATAAATTGTCCTGAAATACCCAAATACAATGTTGCATCTGTTTCCCACCATAATATTTTTTTGTTTTTTGTGTTTTTTTTTTTCCGGTACCGGGAATCAAACTCATGACCTTGCGCTTGCCAGGCAGGCGCTTTTGCCGCTGAGCTAAATCCCCAGCCCGCCACCATAATAATCAGGGATTCAATCCATAACCTTCACTTTGCTCAGTCCTGAAATGCAACCAATGGTTACCATCTTCCAGCCCCTTTCAACTCTTCCTCTGCCAACTTTCCCTGTGTAATTGCTTTACTGCCCATCTGATAGCTAAGTGTCATTCTGAGCCTTATCCCATACATTTCCCTGTCTCCTCCATCCAACACCTAACCATGAATGAATCATAGAAAGGTTTTGTTTATGGACACCCGTTCATTTGGAAAGGCTTCCTTTTCTGTGAAAGACATATTATTTTTACTTTAAATACTATATGAAGTGTTTTTGAGAAAATTGATTCCAGATCACTTACCATGCCAACCTGCATCAAGACCCCACTCCTGGTTTTATTTTCATTGGATTTTACTTTATGTGTTTGCATAGTGTGTTTTCCCAAATCCCTCCTCTAAGGAAAAACATACCGTTAATTTCCTGAAGCATAACTTTGTCTCAGTGCTAAAGAAAGTGCAAGTGATGGATGAAGTTTATTAATATTACAGTCAATAACTGCTTTGTTGTTTTCATGCAAGATCCTCAAGGTAATGGGGTACACCATTTTTCAGACCCTATTTTCAGATGAGAGGGCGGCATTTTTACTCATGGCAGATGGTTGAATTAGAAAAGTGTTTAATAAGGTGGCAGGGGACAGAAACGAAGAGGAAGGGATTTCTCCAAATTCCCCAACTGTGCCAGAATTTGAGTGCTGCCGATATCATAAATAATGCATGGAAATAGTATCACAACTTCATCCATTCCATACAATTAAATCACTCTGGTCTCAAAACAAATTTCTAGCACTTTAAATGATGAGCCACAGTTACGAATCAGTTGCACCCAACTGTACAGGTGAGAACTTGTGACAGATTCCAGTTGATTTCACTGAATCCCAGTTCTTCTACTGTTTTCCCCAATATGATACGGGAATATGATAGTTATATTTAGCATCACAAAAATTTATTTTAGTAACATCCACTGTCCTTTGCTAGATATTATGATAGGCTCTCCCAACATGGTGTGGAACCTCAGTGTTGTTTTAGTTTGCATCTCTTGAATGACCAATGACGTTGAACATTTTTTCAATATTTTCAATATATTGAGCAATACTCAATATATTTGTTGGTCATTTGTTTTTCTTCATTTGAGAAGTGCTAATTTATCTCAGATGCCCGTTTTTGGATTGGGTCTTTGAATTTGGGGGGCCTGATTTTTTCAACTCTTTATATGTTCCAGATAGAATTCCACGAAATTGGAAATCAATGGCAAAAGAAACCACAAAAACTCCTTACATATATGGAACATAAATAACACCCTACTGAAGAACCAATGTGTCACAGACAAAATTGAAGAAATTGAACACGATCTATACAGCACTGAGATTCCATCTCACCCCTGAAAGAATGGCTATCATCAAGAAATCAACCAATAATAAATGCTGGAGAGAATGTGGGGAGAAATGAACTCTTCTCCACTGCTGGTGGGAATGTAGACCAGTACAACCACTATGGAAATGTGTGGAGATTCCTTAAAAAAACTAGGAGTAGAGATCCCATTTGACCCAGCTGTTCCCCTTCTGGACATCATTCTAGAAGAGTTGAAAACACCATAACACAGCAATATATGTGTGTTTATGTTTAGAGTAGCACAATTTATAATAATTAATCTTGGAAATAACCTAAATGCTTATCAACAGAGGAATGAATAAAAAAGATGTGGTGTTTTTATACAGTGGGATAATACTCAGCCATAAAGAAGGATAAGCTTCAGACTTTAATAGGTAAATGGATGCAACTTGACACTGTACTCATAAGGGAAATCACATTCACATGTGTAAGCATCATATGTCCTCTCTTGTGTGAGGAACTGAAAGTGTGAATAAGGTCCAAAATGCACAATAGATATTGTGAAATGGGAAGAAATAGTTCAAGAGGAAAAAGGACCTAGGATTAGGCAAAGAGTAAAGGAAGGAAGGGAAAAGGAAAAGAAAACAAAGTACAAACTAGTTACACTACTAGTTTCTCTTAGTTCATTGCAAAAAAGGTTTGTGCTAATAGAGTTTGGAGACTTTTACAAGCTTATATCTTGTACCCTGATTAACTACTTTAAAGATAGCAATACTCAATGTATTAACTGTTCTTATTCTCCTATTATTTTGTTATGAATGTTTTACTTTTTTCCATAAGCAAAAAATAAATAATTTAGGTATATTCCAAAGTTAAATTAATAAAAAAGATAAAAACCTTGGAGAATTAGGGCATGAGGATCACAAATATGCAAATATGCACTGTCTATGTCTCTACACAGAAGATGACTAGCTTTGATTTACAGAGAGTTTAAATAAAATAAACAAAAAATTAGGCAAAGGTAGTAAACTGTTCTAGTTTATCTCAGCCACTTTTTTCACTGCTGAGACAAAATACTTGACACCCGAAGTTAGAGGAGGAAAGGTGTATTGTGCCTCACAGTTCAGTCCATAGTCAGCTGGCTCCAAAGCAGGATGGCTTGGCAGAGAACCGTCACAGTGGAAAAAGAGTCCATGGCAAAGCAGGGAGGCAGAAGGCAGCAAGCATCAAGTAAATGAAAGACAATAAGTGGCAATAGCAGTTTCTTTCTATCTCTTTATATTCTACCTGAGCTACTCAGCCTTAGGGCTTATAACACTCACACTCAAATCTATGGCGAAACAATCAGTGAGCTAATTTAGTAATGAAGCACTCTTCATCCCAGCATCACACGTTCTAGATCCTGCCAACTCTGAAAAGCCCCACCTATGACTAAATAAGGCTTTGAGGGAACACCTGTGGAGAACCACCTTGTAGGCTTGCCCTGGGATCAAGTGCAATTGTGCTTGCTAGCAAGCAGTACAGGCCAAACAGCCGTGACTTCCCTCAATCAGCTTTCAGTTTAATTGGTGAGTGTGGCTGAGGCTGTGTTCATGTCTTCATGACAGCAAGTGGATGGCATCATGCTAGAATTGCTTTTCACCAATGGCCACAGTTCAGCCTAGAGAGCCTGGCCATGAGAGTATGGGACTGATATGAAATAGTGTCTCCACTGAGGCCTGTGTTACTCCTGGTAAATTTCTTTACCACAATTGGCTACAAAGTAGTTTACTCTTTAACCACAACCTGAATCTTTCTGTTCCATCCCTTTCACAAGAATACTTTTTTCCCTCTTTTATAAGCCTTGCCTGCCTCGCCACATGTCTAGCGCATCCAGACACAATCCCCTCACCACTTTACTCAGTGCCAATGTGATAATTAAATACCAATGTTCTGGCTGCCTCTCAGCCTTTTGTTCCCTGTGAACAACTGGTCACCCCTGTTCCCCAATGCACTGCCATTTTGTCTCTTGCTCTTTTCTTTGATCTGTGCTGTAACACCTTGTAGGACATCAGGGACTCACTGCAGAGGTGGAAAAAGAGGCTCTTCCAGTTTGGCATGCTTGTTAGTAAAATCTGGCATTTTGACCCATTTATACATCATTTATTCATGACCCAATTTTTTAAAAAGATAACTTGTGCAGTTTCAATTACATTTTAAACTGTCCTACAATAAAACAAAAATAATCTCAGTATGGAATTAACTTACACAAGAATTTGTGGGACATACTTGTAAAAGGAAATCAGATGGACCAGGATAATACAAAGAAAAGAGCCCTTCAAGTGTTGCATAGAAGAAATCATTTACCAAGGTTAGCAGGGGGACGTCACTAAAATCTGACAAAGATACCATGATAGTCTTCCAAATCCTTTTTGTATAGTTTCTGTAGTTGTCAAATTTATCACATTTAAAAATTTGAATGCAATTTCATGCCAGTGTTGTAATCAGTCATTTTTGTATATCTACTTGTCCCCTACAGGAACGCCAAATTGTAGGCATTATTTAATAATGCATATAATTGAACAAGTTACATTTACATTTACATTGTGTATTAAGATTCTTGTGCCCAGAGCCCTGAATTAGAATACTCAGATCTCTTTAAGAATACTTTGTTAAAAACCTCAGGTGTACTGTCACCAAAAGAACTTAAAAAAATAACAAATAATAATGTAAGTACCCTGGAAACAAACAGGTCAGTATCTGTAGCCTTTATCAAAATATAGATATAGATACACAGCTAGCTGAGAAGAAAGTCAAACAAAAGAAGAACAAGTAAATTTATACATTGTAGTAGAAGTTAGGTATTTTTAATGGGCTGTGGCAGATTTATCTTGGAGATTGAAAAAATAAACAGAGTGGAAATTTCTGATTTGAGAATGAAGAGGGGATATTGAAATGCAGATGTGAGAGCTAATGTGTACATAAGGAAGAAGCAAATTTTGACATGAAAAGTTAAAAGTCACCATGTACTTCAGAAAATACACACAACTTTGCCTTGTAGCATGCATGGAGCCATGTTAGAAAAGAGGTAAAGGCCAAGCTTATAATATGGATGAGCCTGCATGTAGCAAATGAGGAACCATTAAAAACACAAAAAGAGGAAAGCCTGGCATTGGATTCTTTGATTGGAAGAACCAACAAGACAAGGTTCTTTGTCCCAAGGTTATTTGAACCAAGAAGACAAGGTGAATGAAAATTGATTCAGGAATATAATCAAATTGACCATCAGAATACCAGTTTTGATTTAACCCTAAAACACATTTCTTTTTGCATTCATCAGTGTATGGTTGATACATTTTGTCAACTTGGGGAGTCTAGGGTTTGGCTAAGTAACTCAGCAGTTCTACATCCTGGGGTGAAAAGGGCATACCCTTCCTGCTCTACAATGCTGTTCATTGTGTCAGTGTGAGAAGTTTAGAAGGTTAACTACGTAAGTGCCGCCCCTTGGGTCAGGGTAGCCTTATTACACTATAAGGGAGGGAAAGAGACTTGCATGCAATGCCATTCCCCTTTTTGTTCTTGTTGCTTTGCTATCTTCTGCCTTGGAGCCAGCCAAGTATAGACTAAAATCTCCACAAACTGCAAGCTAAATAAACCTTTTTAATTTTGGGCATTGGATATTTTGTCTCAGCAATGAGAGAAAAGTAACCAAGACAGAATTTGGTATCAGAGGAGTAGGGTTGTTGATGTGACTATACTTGACCATGTGGTTCAAGAGCCTTTGGAAATGGCTTGTGGGAAGAGTTTGGAAAGGATCGGAGATGTTGCCTGAAAGAGTGGAGCTCGAATGCCGTTCTGTTTGGGAGATTCGGGTCAGAGCTCAGAAGCCCAGAAGGCTGATAGAAATCCTGCTGGTAAAGACCAGGTTTGGGAGGTTTCCGCTGGTAATAAGGACT
>NW_004955942.1:0-1438 GCF_000276665.1 Chinchilla lanigera
TCTTTGCTCTAAGGATTTGCTCTGTGTCTCTGCACTGTGACCCATCCCCGACACATCCTGTGAGCCCTCCCAGTGACTCATCAAAATCAGGGGTGTTGCACACCTGTAATCTCAGCACTTTGGAGGCTGAGGCAGGAGGATCACTTGGATCCTCTTTGAGGTCAGCCTGGGCTATATAGCCAAAAAAAAAAAAAAAAAAAAAAAAAAAGCCAGGGGTGTTCTGGAGGACTTCCAACACACTTAGTTAAAAACCATCAAACACTGTAACCCTGTTTAGCACATTCATTTTTAAATGTACCATTAACTGAGCATCCACAGTATGGGAAAGATTCTGCAAAGAACTTTATATACCTCAGCTCACATATGTATCTACTAGGGATTGAACCCAGGACCTTTGCTCTGAGCGCCATCCCCAGCCAGTTTATTTTTTATTTTGAAACAGGGTCTCACTATTTGTGTACTCTGGGAACAAATCTGCTATCCTCCTGCCTCAGCTGTCCAGAGTGAAAAGACATTATTAAGACCACTTTACCTTAGAGGGATTGCAGCAACAATAACTTAATCTGATCAGAATTTTCTGGGCTCAGTTTCTCTCCATAATCTCTGCAGTTAACACCTGAACTTTCTTTACACATATAGTACAGTTCTGCTTTTCTTAAGACTGGTATTTCCCCCATGTGGTGAGAAGAAGAGCTAAACGTTGCTGAGTACTGTGGAGAGAGGCCAGGGACCTTCCTGGTTCAGCTTACAGCTTCCATTCCTCTCCTGGAAGAACCCCAGCTCTCCCAGAGCCTCATGCATGCTAGGCAAGTGCTCACCTCTGAGTTGCACCCCCAGCCACCAGCACCACTCTGTTTAAACCTGACCTCTGGGTCCGTGATTTAGTGATGTTTATTTAGGTCACAATCACAGTCTTCATTGTACATACAGGCCCAAGAGCCACAGTCCTACATAACACAGAAGAATTCTAGGCTGCATGGATCTTAAATTCTATTGGAAAATAATAAACAAGCAAATCAAATATCAGTACCATGTAAAATGGGGTATGCTGAGGAGAACAGGGAGGAGATATAGGTGGGAACAACAGATATTTCTGTGTTTGTACAGAGGACACTATAAAGGAAAACATTAAAAACACCACTGGAAAAATACTCCAAATTGACACCTGGCTAATTTTTATAATAGATAACTATATATAATTATATAACTAAATATGAAATATGATCAAAAAATAAGATGAATGTTTACATTTTTAGAAAATTTATTGCTGGATGTGGTGGCACATGCCTGTAATTCCAGCACTTGGGAAGCAGAGGCAGGAGAACTGCCAGAGGTTCAAGGCCAAGCATGGGTTACATAGTGAGTTCAAGCTAGCCTGACCATACATAGCAAGACCTTGTCTCAAAAAAACAAACAAAAATTATTTTAGTAAGAAATA
>NW_004955942.1:2666-6195 GCF_000276665.1 Chinchilla lanigera
TTTTCTCTCCAGCCTCCCATTGCATTGGGATCCCACAACCATGTCCTCTCCCCAGCTGTCAGCACAGGCAGCAGGAATCTTGCTGCAGACCTCTCTGGAGCTCCACCACAGCCTGTACTGTCAGGGGAAGAATGGCTTTCAGGGAGTCTCCGCAGGTATTGTGCAAGGTCCTCCCGGTTTACAGCTTCCAAACGGCTCTCATGACCCCAGTCTACAGGCCTCTGACTCCTCAGGCTTACTCCGCATTCTCATGTTCTCCGAGTCCTTGTTCAGCAGCTGCTCCTCTGCTGACTCTGGACCTTTCTGGCTCTCAATGGCAGGAGCAAGAGTGACCCGTTGTATAGCCCGTATTCCCAGGGGTTTCTCCATGTTTGAATGATTCACACACGTCCGTAGGTGGGCATCTAGCTGCAGTAACTTGTCCTGGGAGGGAATGGGCTCCCCTGAAGCTGGGGGACCTCTCCCCTGTCAGCACAATGGAAACTAAGAGGGGGTTCAGGACAATTTTGGAACAGTATGCTACAGGACCACAGTAACGTAAGGGCCCAGGGGAACCCATTCTGGACAAATAGAGGGGGAGCTGACCACTTCCTGGGGAGGACCAAGTACTCTGTCCTGGACCAAAACTGGACGGCACCCTGAGTAGGAGTGGCCTGTAATGAGGGTTGGCTTGTAGGGGTGCTGGGGACATGGGAGTGGCCCACTGTGGGAGAGGTTCACCATCAGTCTGATCCAGAGTGAATCAAACAGAACCTACACCCCAAGTCAGGGTAGCAGGAGTGGCCCTTGGTGAAAGGAGCTCACAGGAGAGGCAGAGGTGGCCAGCCCTGAGTACCGACCAAACCTACACCCAAGGTGAAAACAAAAACAAAAACAGGGAGGGCTGAGCTGCACCGGAATCTGTGGAGGAGGTGGGGGTGCAGACATGAAGAGAGCGGTTTAGCTTTAGTGCACCAGGATGTGTAGGCAGACACCACAGGCAGGACCTTGGGGAGAAACAGAACACCCTGTGAAATGCAGTGAATGCAGTGACCTGCCTGGGTGTGGACTGAGACTGAGAGTGCCTAAGCAGCTGGCTGGACCAGTGGCTGGGCTGGGGTGAATGCGAGGGACCAAGAGACTTAGGCCCAGCTGCGCCTGCTGAGATTGGACTGATAAAACAGGGGTCATCTTTCCACTTCAGAGAAAATTCAACCATCTTTATCTTTAGTTCAAAAAAATCAATGAAAAGGTGCCAAAAAGATATTCAAAATTTTCCATTCCACAAAGACCAAGAAAATAATTTTTTGTTTGTTTGTTTGTTTGTTTTCCCGGTACCAGGAATCAAACTCACAACCTTACGCTTGCCAGGCAGGCGCTGTGCTGCTGAGTTCAATCCCCAGCCCCAAGAAAATAAATTTTTAAAATTGTCCTGCCTCAGCCTCCTGAGTGCTGGGATTACAGGCATGTGCCACCAAACCTGGCTTCCTTAAAACATTTCTTGTGCATTGTAAATTCTTAAAGTACAACAGGTTGAATTTGTAATGTAACAATCTGAGAGCAAAAAATAACTAACTAACTAAATAAGACACTTTAAAAGCCAAGTGGCAGGCCAGGGATATAGCTCAGCCACACAGTGGCTGCCTTATAGGATGGGCCGCATACTGTAATCTTGTCTGCCCCTACTGCTGTTAAAGTTACAAGAGCTGTGCCTTGGACCCACCACAGTCATCTGAAACCAAAAGCCCAAGACAAGTGGACCAGCCGGCAGGACCCAGACTATTGGAACTGACTGATCCTGTGGTAAGATTGGGCCAATGGTAAAGATGAAGACAGCCCTGCTCCGGTCACCCCAGAAGTTGACTAGTCTATGCAGGGCTGAAGTCTGAGAAAACGATAGCCCTGCTCTGGTCACTCTGGAAGCTGAATAGTTCACCCATGCCTGAAGCTTGAGGATCAACATAAAGATACAACAACAATGTAAGTCTCTTTTCTTTTTTGCCGTAACTCTCCCTCTGCCCAGTAGGGAGCCAATCCCCCATAACATGGTAAACGACAGTCATACCAATGCTTTCTATTAAAGTTCACTTATAGAAAGCATCAAAGGTGGGAATGAAGCAGGACTTAAAAAATCAAAGCTTCCCAAATTTTCCCCTCCCTCTGGCTGTGGTTTTTTGTTCTAATACAGATAAAAGCAGTAACTTTTTTCCCTAGTAGTAAAATTTTATAACCTCCTGTTCCCGTAACATCCTGTTATGCCCAAGCAGGGCTGCCAAGATACAAAACTGTCACAGCTTGACAAACTGCCTTTGTTTTCCTTTTTCCTGACCACAAGTTCCACAGGGAAGGCCAATCCCCTTGACCAAATGTATAAAAAACGAGCCTGCCTCTGTCCAGTGCTCAGCCATCTTGGACAGGAGTCCTGCTGAGCCAGATGTACACCTAACAGAATCCTCCTGTTTTCCCCTGTTGGTCTCTCTGATCTCTTGGATTCTACAGCACATACAGTATCTAAATTACACAATTCCTCTTCATATATATTTATATAAGCCATGTCATTCAATATAACGATTACAACTGAAGGTGAGGGGTCCTCACTGGGGTTCATTAAAGTGGGGTGTCTGCCAAAATGTGTAGCTTATTCTACATCGGATCTGCCTCTACCTCGTGGAAAATCATTTATTAACATTCCTGTCAACCGTACACAAGTCCTACATATTTTTCTGCACTGATGTTTTATTTTACAATAGAAAAAAATCTAGGGGCTGGGGATTTCGCTCAGTGGCACAGCGCCTGCCCGGCAAGTACAACATTGTGAGTTCAATCCTTGGTACTGGGGGAAAAAAAAAAAAAGAAAAAAGAAAAAAGAAAAAAATCTAAAATCAACCCCAAATATGATTTACCTGTAATCAACTTAAAAGTTGTTGGAGTTGATTTTATAATAGTCAACCAAGATACATTAAAAAAAATAAATAAAAAAACCCTTTCCCATTGAAGAAAAGGGAGGGAGAGAGGGAATAAGAACACTTAACAAACAGAATGCAATCTGGAAGCATCCCCCCCACCAAAATCCACCGCTTTGGACATACTTCATCTTCAAGTTCTGTTCCTTATTTGTTACAGTTACAGAAGAACTTAGGCTCCAGTAGGAGGATCAACCTCTTCGCATAGACAAATCAAAGGGGATCTGTGCTGAATTACTCGGGCGTCTGCCCTCTCCCCGCAGCGCCACCCCCGGGTCACGTGCTCATTGTCATCTTCGCTGAGGGACGCTGTCTTTTCATTTTTATTTTTTCCACAGGGCTTCGCTGGCCTCGAACTCACAAGCACCCTCCTACCTCGGCCTCCCGACTGCCGGGTCAGAGGCACCTGCCGCGCCACGCCGGGCAGGACGGTCTCGTGCCCCATGTCCGATGTGCACTGTGCTTTTCAGGCCTGGCGCTCGCCCTCTCCGCCTGGGATTCTGCAGTCTCTGCAGGGGTTCCTCCCGCCCCCTCCTGCGGGCGGCAACCCCGGCCCAGGCACCGTCGGCGACCGCGGCGGCCCCGCC
>NW_004955942.1:6595-9026 GCF_000276665.1 Chinchilla lanigera
TGAGCGCGCCGGGACTTGACACCTGGGACCCAGCCGCGACGCCCCGCCCCCGGGCTCTCATTGGGCCACAAAGCGGACGTCAAACCTTTCAATTTGACAGTCGCCTTGGTTCCCGCCCCTTTTCTTCCTCTAATTGGTTAGTTCCCCAGGCACTACCCCACCATTTGGAATTGTTTTCTGGGCACCGCCCTACTTTCCCCTGATTGCACAGTTCTTCAAGCCCCGCCCTCTGCGCGCTGAGTGACAGCGTGGTGGGAACACAGCCACCTCAGCACGGTTGTGGCTGGGCTGAGCTCCCTTCAGCCCAGCACTGACACCCGCTTCTTCCCGCAGCTCAGTGTATCCTCTGAGTCCTCTAGGACCCGAGCACTGGGTGTGCACGGGAACTGCAGTCAGTTCCCCCTGGAGCCATGCCCATTCCTCGACAGGACGGGACAGGACAGGACAGGACAGGACAGGACAGGACACGAAGACACTGGGAGGTCTGAAGTCCCGCAGGGTCAAGGGTGACCCGCGCACCAGATCTCTTTAAGAACAAGGACGTGAGCGGGGCATGGTGGCGCACACCTTTAATCCCAGCACTCTAGAGGAGAATTGCCCCGAGTTTGAGGCCAGGCTGGGCTACATAGTGAGTTCAAGGCCAGCCTGGAGTATAGAGCGAGACCCTGTCTCAAAAAAAAAAGAAATTAAAAAAAAAAAGAAAGACAGAAAAGCTTACATAAATTTGAGATAAACCTAAAAACTGACTATACTACGTAGTTTGAAGCTAATCATCTAATACATTTAACATGGCTGCTGATTTCAGAAAACATCCTCTAGTTTGACATTATGTGGATTAACAAACTTTGATAATACCTGTCGTTTCATTTACAAGCAGAATTTTAAAAGCTTGTTTTTGATGGTTGGCAAATATATCTTATTCCCCTTCCTAAACATTAATATTTAGGGGATTGACAGAAAAGTGGCCATTAGTTAATAATTCATTAGATTTATAAACTATTAAAATTAAACTGTGATGATATATGTGTGTGTTATGGATTAATAATGCATGGTAAGTTTCAAAGAGATCAGCATCATTCTTATCTCCTCTATTTTTTTCTCTGAGACAGGGTCTTGCTATGTAGTTCAGGTGTTCTTGAACTATGTAGTCCAGGTTGGCCTTGAACTTGCAGCGATCTTCCTGCCTCAGCCTCCCAGGTGCTGGGATGGCAGGCATGTGCCACCATGCCTGGCTGATCAGCGTCATTCTAAAACCTAGAAAAAAGTGTTTTTAATATTTTCATCATAAAAAATATGAATATTTGAGGAGATAGGTGCGTGGTCTGGTTTAAACATTACTCAACGTATATGTGGATAAAATATTCCATAGTATGCCATTAATGTGTTTAATTTTTGTGTTTTATGGATCAGTTGAAAAATTGATGTAAATATTTATTTAAACCAGTGTGGTATTTGTCTGTGTTTTGCTTTAGGGGAGGTTTTGTTTCATTTTATTTTTGAGACAAAAGGTTTCAGTTACAGGTCTCACTCTGTAATTTACGCTGGCCTTGAACTAACTGTGTGGCCCAGGCTGGCACCAAACTCCAGGCAATGGCAATCCTCCTGCCTCAGCCCCCGTGTGCCAGGATCACAGGTGCGCACCACCATACCAGCTTCTCTGCCTTAACATGCCTTCAGGCACGTTCTTCTAGCATGCTGTGTGCCTGCCACCATGTGTTCACAGAGGGAAATCCTGTGAATGTGATACTTCCCTGGTGAGTGTGAGACTGGCTGGTCTCTGAATCCCTCATAAAACAGTCACTGCCGCCAGAAAGAGAAACAAACAGGGCAGTCGGGTAAGTGGGGGAGGAATGTGGTTGGCGATTTTTAGACCATGCACTCCTGTTGGGCATGCAGACGGGCAGCAAAGACACTGTCCACATGCAAGGGACTCAGGAGCAGGGTGCAGATCTGTTCCCTCCTCCAGCTCCACCTCCCTCCAGCGTCCCTCAGTGGAGCAGCCTTCCCACGGCTTGAGACAGTGCATCCCGCTGTCGCCGGAGCTTGCAGGATAATGGCCTTCAAAGCTGTCCACATCCCAATCCCAGCGACTGTGACTGTGTGACCCTGCTCCCTGAAAGAGGCCATGTGGCTGGGATTTCAGGGAGGACCTTGAGATTGGAGGGTATCCTGGGTTAACTAAGTGGCCATGGATAATCACAGGGTCTTTAAACAACTCCTGTTCCCAGAGTTGAGCCCCAATGATGGTTTGGGGCCTTCTACATTCTTCCAACAGGATTCTTCTCAAGGATGAGCACATTTCATAGCCAGGTGTGATGTACATGCCTGTCTTCCCAGCACACTGGGAGGCTGAGGCAGGAGGGGCACAAGTTCAAGTCCAGCCTGGGCAACTTAGTGACTTAGTAAGACCCTGTCTCAAAAATAAAAAATT
>NW_004955942.1:10466-11949 GCF_000276665.1 Chinchilla lanigera
CTACAAAGTGAGCTCAAGGCCAGCCTGAACTGCATTAGCAAGACCCTGTCTCAAAAAGACCAAAACCAAACAAACAAACAAGAAATAAGAATTGAAATGCCTGGTGTTGGAATATTAACCTTGAACATCCCAAGAAGGCCCATATGTCAATGAGGGGAGCCCCCAGCTTAGACCTGTTAGATGCTGATGGAACCTTTAAGTGGTGGAGGCCGGGGGAGGAAGTGAGGTCACAGGGTGTGGCCTTGAGAAGAATATGAAGACTGTGGCCCCTCTCCTCCCTTATCTTTCAATCCCAGTCACTACGAGTTGAAAACCTCCCTCTACCATGTGTCCCCACCATGATGTACTGCTCCAGCCACAACAGTCCCAAAACTCACAGGGCTCACCCGCCATGGACTGAAATCTATAAAATTAGGAACCAAAATAAACCTTTCCTCTTTTTTTAAGTTTGTTTCTCAGTGAAGAAAAGCTGACTAACGCACCTGGTCCTGTGTCTCTTCTTTCTCTTCAGAGGAAATCAAAATCATGAATAGGGTGCTTAAAATTGCTGTGCCGGCCAGGCATAGTGGCACACACCTGTAATCCCAGCTGAGGCCAGAGGATCCTTGTGAGTTCAAGACCAGCCTGGGCTACAAAGTGAGCTCAAGGCCGGCCTGAACTGCATGTGAGACCTTGTCTTAAAAAAGACACACACACAAAAAAAGATTGCTATGCCTAACCGGGTGTGATAGTACATGCCTATAATCCCAGCATTTGGGAGACCGAGTCAAGGGGATCACCATGAATTCGAGGCTAGCCTGAATTTCAAAGTAAGACCATGTCTCAAAAAATAAACCAAAAAACTTAAGAGAAACTTTTAAACATGCATCAATTCCACCAAAAATATATACACACTTTGGGAAAAAATCTTGTATAAGTATTTTAATATTAAATGTACAGAGATATCATGATATTAATACAAGTTACATTTAGCCTCTACAATTACAAAGGGTGCCCAGAATGGTGGCCATTACTTCCAGACATTTATTGTTTTACTTTTACATATATATGTAAAGTTTTAAAATGTATATTTTCTCAGAAGCCTTTTTTTTTTTTTTTTTTTGAGATAGGGACTTGCCATGTAGTTCAGGCTGGCCTTGAATTTATAGCAACCTCATGCCTCAGCCTCCTGAGTGCTGGGATTATAGGCAGGCAGCACCATGCCTGGCTCAGAGACTTTCAAATCAGAACCAAGTGCGATGGTTTGGATTGCTCTGTAGCGTAAGGGTTCGTGTGTCGGAAGTTGGTCCTCAGTCAGGCAGTGTTAACAGGTGATGGGAGCTGCTTCTGTACTGGCCCTGCCCCTTTCTGTCTGTCTTCCTGTTGCATGATTTCTCTTTTTCCCATGTGTTCTACCGTAATGCCCTCACCATGATGTGACACAGCCTAAGGAACCCTAGCCTCAGCCTCCACCGTGTTGGTTAGCTCTTCAGTCTCGTATTGG
>NW_004955943.1:0-979 GCF_000276665.1 Chinchilla lanigera
TTATTTTAGTGCATGGTGAGATAAATGGATCTAGAGTCAGCCTGATGCCTGTGGAGATCCAATTTTCCCAGCACATTTATTAAAGAGTCCACCTTTCCTCCAGGACATGTTTTTGTCTCCTTTGTTAAAAATCAAATAACTGAAGTGCCTGAGGTTGTTTCTACTTCCTTTATTCTCTTCCATTGATCCACATGCCTATTTTGGTGCCAGGCCCAAGTATTTACTTTTTTTATGCTGCTATGAATGGCACTGTTTTCGTAATTTCCTTTTCCATGAGTTCATTATTAGTGTATAGGAATGCTTTTAATTATTATGTATATATTTTGTATCATCCTACATTGCTAACTTTGATTACTGATTCTAGGAGTTTTTTCGTGGACTTTTTTTCTTCGACTTTACAGGAAAGGATAATGGCAAATGCAAATAATAATACTTTGACTTTATCATTTTCTTCAGATACCCTTTTTATTTCTTTCTCTTGCTGGACTGTTCTGGCTACTATTTTGAGGCCTATATTGAACAGGAGTGACAATGATGGACATACTTATACCGCACCTGGCCCAGAGGGAAAACTTGCAGCTTTCCCCATTTGTTAAGATGCTCGCAATAGTTGTGTCATAATGGTTATCAGATTTAGATAATGTCCTTCTGTAACTGTATCTATGCAGTTTGCCTCATAATAAATGTTGAGTTTTTTCAAAGGGTTTTTAGCATCCATTGAGATGATCATGATATTTTTGTCCTTGCTTCTCTTTATTTGATGAATTATATTTATTGCTTTGTACATGTTGAACCTTTCTTGCATCCCTTGGATAAAGCCTACTTGGTTATGGTGTAAGATCTTTCTGAGGATTTGTGGTATTTTGTTTGCCAATATCTTGTGGAGGATTTTTGCATCTATATTCATCAGCGATATTGGCCTCTGGTTCATTTTTTGTTTGTTTGTTTCATCTTTGTGTTATTTAGGCATCAGGATAAT
>NW_004955943.1:3473-4974 GCF_000276665.1 Chinchilla lanigera
GGTGAGGCTTTTGATATCCTCTTCTTCAGTATCCCCTGAGAAGTTGTAGGGAAGAGGTGGGTGATTGAGGGAGCATTCTGTTGCCTCGTGTTTTCATGTTCCTAGATGATTTTTGTTTGTTTGTTCTTTTGTGTTTTTGTTTGTTGATTGGTTTGTTTTCCTTTTTAGGCTAGTATTGGGGTGCGCAGCTCTTTTGACCCAATGCCTGGTACTTTGGAAGTTTTCCACAGCACTGTTTATGACCCCCAGGCAATCCAGATATTGGCATGCAGCAAAAACCAATTCTCAACAATGAGTATGCCACCTTGATTATAGCAGTATAGACAGTGATAATGATGGCATAAATATCAAGTGAATACTGACAAGCGCTTAGAAACCCTCATGAACTTCCCTCAACTCTGGAAGGCAGGTTGATGATTTCAGTGAAGAAACTTAGGACACCCAGTTATTTACCTCCAGTCATTCAGAGTACTAATTTCTGTTAGATGTAGGCAGTGGTGCAAGAGGTTACCCATACCACTGGACTAAATGCCATCTTCTTCAGGTCCAATCCCTTTCAAGATTATACCCACCAAACCTGGACTCAGACAATGAAACAGAGGCCGCATGATCCTCCTGGCCTGCGATTGAGACTCCCAAAGGATCCCAGGACATCCCTGTTTAGCTCTCACTCTCTCCAAGCCTGTCTCCCAAGGCTGACTCTCACCCAGTCCCTGTGGTAGGATAACACTTCAGCCCTGGAGCAAAACTCTCCTCCTGGGTGTTGGTCTCATCCTCAATCAGGTCAGTATTTTAGCTGTTGCCGCTGCCACCCTGAGCTGTGGGGCACATGTGATGTTGGTGTTGGCTGCAGAGGTGGGGCCTGGCCTCTCTCCTCTCCTCTCCTGGGGTGGGCAGGGGGCAAAAGGTTCTTTTGTCTGCATTGATGTTGGGTGCTGCATCTTCTTCAGGTGGAACTGAATACCAATAGCTGTCTCTTGGTGAATTTTTCTAAACACAGATCACAGAACTTCAGCAAACACTATGCTTATGAGTAACTAACAGACATTAGAAATTCCAGCATTCTTTGAAACACTTACTTCACCTCAAGGGTGTTCTCTGCTTCCAGGTAGTCTGGCGAAAGACAACCCAAGATAAATTCATGTTCTCAACTCATGAGCTTCAGTTTAGCTTGTCCCACCTATTTATCAGTGACAGAGGAGACACTCTATAGAGCACTGGAGCAGTAGACAAAGGAGGACAGAAGGCACAACTATCTTTCTATCTAACACATTCAGGCATTCCTATCAAAGCTACTCCTAGGAATCCTGGGAGCAGGTTTCCTTGGTGACTTTGAACTAAAGTCTGCTCCAACTTCCATTTTCAGGTACTATCTATTAAGAATTCACCCTAATCAGTCCCTGCTGGAAGAGACAGCACATATCCCATTCTGGTATACACATACGTGACAAAACAATCAGGCACTCACAAGGAGCCACTGATGAACTGGATGCCAGATTCT
>NW_004955943.1:6204-7038 GCF_000276665.1 Chinchilla lanigera
AAAAATCCATATTATGATGTGTATGTTCTTCACAATCAGCATTTGTGCTTAGTTCTACAACATGCAAACAAATCTATAGTTCTGTAAAGCATATGGCTGCTTGGGGGTGATGAGAAGAGCTGCAAGGATGGGTTGCAAGGCTATGAGAAAACGTTGCTCAACTGTCGCAATTATCTCATGGATCATACCTTAAATCTGTCCAAAGTGTATTTTAAATATGCGCATGCTGTTGTACATCAGGTGGATCTCAATGAAGCGTGGAACAAACACACACAGAAAGGTGGATAAGCTCACTGACTTGTGGGAAAGTAAGTAAGGCAGCAGACTTGCATGCAGTTGGTATTTTCAAAAGAAACAACGAGGAGGGAGAGATTGCAAAGCAGCACGTTTGCAAAAATATTTGAAAAAAAAAATGGCAGAGAATGTTCCCAATATGAGGCAAGACTATAAACTCACAGCCCCAAAAATTTCTATTCATTGCAGTCAGGGCACAAAATGAAAGGAGTGCCAAGATCTCTTACAACCAAGTTGCCTTTTTTACAAAAAGCAAAAACAAAAGAGAAATACGTTCTTACAAGCAGGCTGCTAGAAGAGATCCACAGTAGTAAGAGGCTGCAAAAACAAAGCTTGGGAAACAATCAGAGTAGTATGACTTAAAATCCAGGTCATCACTAATGTCGATGTTTAGGCATATTTTAATACAACAGCACCAATTTGATCTGTTGGAGTTGATCTGTTCTATGAATGAAGCAAGTTCCAAAAACTGTCTTATGTGTATGATCCCAGTTTTGGTACACACACACAAACACAAACACATATAATAACATACATTAT
>NW_004955943.1:8518-9448 GCF_000276665.1 Chinchilla lanigera
AAGAAAATGAGAGAAAGAAAGAGAGGGTAGCCCAAAGACACAGTGAGTGAGTTAAATTCTCCTCTCTCCTAGAATACCTCACTTAATGATGCCCAAAATTGGGGTATTACTGAAATAGGACATACAAGTACTTTACTTAGATATGAGGAGGCGAGTGGCAAACAATTGATACAGAAATTATTACAGCGCTCTACTTTGGCAAGCACAACTTGGGAGCCGGAAGTGAGGAGACCTCAGATCTCTGCTCTTTGTCACAAGCTCCTCTACACTTTCTGATCATCAAAATTCTGCTTACCACGTGCATGACTTCCTCTTACTAAGAACAATGTTTTGGAAAGACTTTGTGACAGGTGCTGTGCATTTAACAAGGTCCCAAGGTTCATCACCATGATTTTGGCAAGACTTTACTATATTGAAGGAGATTGAATCTCACATCTGTTAAACAGAGTGAACGCATAAATTGCCCAGCCACTCGTGGTACTGAAGACCACCCCCACGCACACTTCCATAACCCATACATGTGTCCTATCAGTCACAGATATTGCTAATACTGCTCCAGACATGACATGGAGGCATCAACATGCGGTCAGTACATTTGTCCTACAGCAAAACACCGGGAGGACTGCGTTACCTCACAGTAAACTGTGTCCACCTTGACCCCCAAGTGATAGCGTAAGTGCATGGCAGAAAACTCACTCCTGACTCAGTATCCCATTTTGTTGAGGTAGTATTATGAAAATCTTCTGGGTGGTTTCTTGAGTACAGACACAGCCATGCTACCTTGTATTAATTTGCACCACTCTAGGACCTCCAGAAAATAAACCAGTGTACTGTAAAAGGTCCTATACTTGGGACATCTGCAGAAAATCACACTGAAGTTGTGATCCAAGTGAGTTCAGGCAGAATGAGGCCGTCACCTAGAGGAAAACC
>NW_004955944.1:0-1262 GCF_000276665.1 Chinchilla lanigera
ACCTTTAGCCAAACTTATAAAAAAGGAAAGAAAAATTCAAATTCATGCATTGAGGAATGATGAGGGTGAAGTCACTACAGATCCTGTGGAAATTCACAAGATTATCAATACCTACTTTGAAAATCTTTACTCTCATAGGATGGAAAACACAGAAGATATGAACATATTCCTAGATACATATGAATTACCAAAGCTGAATGAGGAAGATATAAAAATTCTCAATAAGCCAATATCAGTTAATGAGATTGAAAATGTAATTAAAAACTTACCAACAAAGAAAAGCCCAGGTCCTGATGGATTCACTGCTCAATTCTACAAGAAATTTAGAGAAGATCTCATTGCAGTACCCTTCAAAGTCTTTAATGAAATTGAAAGGGAAGCAATAGTCCCTAACTCTTTCCTGGAGGCAAGTATTATCTTGACACCCAAACCAGAGAAAGATACAATGAAAAAAGAGAACTACAGGCCAATCTCCCTAATGAAGAAAGATATAAAAATCCTCAATAAGATACTAGCACACACAATTTAACAAATCATCAAGAAGTTTATACAGCATGACAAGGTGGGATTTATCCCAGGAATTCAGGGATGGTTCAACATACACAAATCCATAAATGTAATGCACCACATCAACAGAACCGGAGACAAAAATCACATGATCATCCCAATAGATGGAGAAAAAGCTTTTGATAAGGTCCAACACTCATTCATGATAAAAACCCAACAGAAAATTGGAACAGATGATCTCTTTATCTCAATCAGATAAAATCCATCTATGACACCAATGACCACCATGATACCAAATGGACAAACACTGAAAACTTTCAATCTAAAATCAGGAACAGGACGAGGATGTCCATTATCACCACTCCTTTTCAACATAGGTAGACAATTAGACAAGAGAGAAATAAAAGGAATAAAGATAGGGACAGAAGAAGTGAAATTATCATTACTCACAGAAGACACGATACTCTACATGGAAGATGCCAAAATCTCCACCAAAAGACTCCTAGAGTTAATAACCAAATTCAGTTGCATGGCTGGATACAAAGTCACTACTCAAAAAATCAATTACATTCTTGTACACAAACAACAAACTTACTGAGAGACAAATTGGGGAAACCACACTCCTCACAATAGCATTGAAAAAATGAAATTCTTAGGAAGCAATCTAACAAAGGAAGTAAAAGTGTTATATATTGAAAATTACAGTGCTCTGAAAAAGGAGACTGAAGAGAATATCAGAAAATGGAAAGATACTC
>NW_004955944.1:2402-4246 GCF_000276665.1 Chinchilla lanigera
AAACACCGTATCACAGTGGTACACCTGCCCAAAAGAATTAAAAACACCGTATCACAGTGGTACACCTGCCCCCATGTTTATAGCAGCACAATTTGTCGTAGCAAAATCTTGGAAATAACCCAAATGCCCATCAACTGAGGAGTGGATAGAAAAGGTGTGGTATTTTATACAATGGAGTATTACTCCTCTTTAAAGTGAGATAAACTCAAGGCTTTTATAGGTAAATGGATACAACTAGAGACTGCACTCATAAAACAAATAAATCAGACCTATTGGGTTAATAATAGTCCTTAGTTATTGAGGGCTGATCAGGTGGATTGATCCCATGCCCCACCCTTAGGAAATCTCATTGTGTGTATGTAAATATTTCAAAACCTGAAAAAACCCTGAAATCCACAACAGTTCTGGTCCCAGGCATTCTGGATAAGGGTTACTCAGTGGTGTGGCCTTTGGCTTTGGCCTCCTTAAAGCTGTTGCCTTGGGCCTGGAGTGAACAGAAAGGGCTCAGGTTGTAAGATGGGAGGCCACTTACCATAGGAAAGTGTGAGCATCACACTTTCCACCACCAGGGTCTGAGAAACAGGCAAGGAGGGAGGAAATATTTCAGATTACAGTACATGCATGAGGGTGGTTGGTTACTACTAAAACTACCAATTTTACCAAATTTTGCAACTAGCACCATTAAAAATGATCAGCATGGTTCCTCTTCCAAGGAGGTCTGTGCAACCACAAATCCCCACCTTGTTCCATGAACATAATCTATGGCTGTGGAAGTGGGGCAGAGGGTGATGGGTACTTTGGAATTCCCATGTCCTGCAAAGTCCATTATCTGGGAAACACCACCTTCTTCTGGAACTTTCCAGGGTCTGGAGGGTCTGACTTAGGGACAGTGTTGGAACTACATGTAAGCAGGTAAGTGTATAGGGTCCACATCCATGGGACCTTAGGTAATTGAAGGGCTTACTGTGACCCCTTTCTTCACAGGCAGGGAGGGTTTGTCCTGTTGATTGTTGCAGTCTCACCCTTGCCAAGGCAGGAAGGGGCTGTCACCAGGAGGAAAGACAGAGGGCAGAGGTAACTGTGGGAGGCAGAGGTGACAGCACAAGGCTGAACAGGGCTCTTGGGAAGAGAAGCAAGCATCATCATGGGCCGGAGGACACTGAGGGGCTCTTTGAGCTCCGGGTAACTGACCTGACATTAAGGTTGAAATGAGGAGGATTTGTATCCTGAGAAGAAATGTCACCTCCAGCCCACCTGCCAAGCTCTCTGCAAGGAGCCATGCCTGTTCCCTAGGCCACAGGGACTCTCCAGGGGGCAACTTTTCTTTTTCTGTGGTTTGATACAGGGAGTTTCACCACATGACTATCAAATCTATGATCCAGAATGTGGAAACCCTAGGCTTTTGTCTTTTCCACCGAGAATGCCCCTTTCCTTGTTCTCTGTCCAGGCAAAATTCTACAAATCCTTAAGGCACTGCTCCTATGCCTACCACCGCAATGCCTCTGGACACCCCCCACTCCTGCTGTGCCCCAGGAATTAGTCTGCAGTACCCCTTGTGCTGATTTCCTGCCAAAAATGGCCCTTGTGCCACTGGGGTCCAGTTTGTGCTATGGGCACCATCTCTTCTTTCCTTAGTCTCCTTGTCTTGTTGCCTGGAACAAAAGGGCCCTGCCCAGTCCTTCTTTTCACCTAGGAGTGGGCAGAAGGTCTAACTTTGGGACAGGAGATCCTGTGACACTGGGTTGGAAATAAGCTCTGCATCCACAACCAGAGAAAACTGGGATTCCCATGGAGATATGCTCCTTGCTTGGCCCTCTGGACTGAGCTCATCAGATGGACAGTTA
>NW_004955944.1:4941-6724 GCF_000276665.1 Chinchilla lanigera
TGGGGGACTCTTTTCCTCCTAGGAAGACCGGTCTGTCCCTGTGCAGCTCCCTGGCTTTAGCAGCCCTATTAGATGCCATATTACACAGGTCAAGCCAGGGGAAACCCTGCACACAGGAAACAACCCTGTACCCCACAGCTGGGAAGGAGGACAGGTCCAAAATGTACTGGGGAAGTGAGTGGGAATGGGGTTAGAGGTCACCCTGGCAGCCAGACATGCTCTTACGAATCTGAGTGTGGAGATGATGGGTGTGGGTTATTCTGAAATGAAAATTGGGGCAATACAGGAAATGGTGTTGACAAGGAGAGTTCATAGACATTTAGAGGATGTCCCAAGGGCAAGCTTCGCTTGGATTTTCTTAGGAAGAACAGGGGCTCCCCACAACATGCGGACTTCCTTTAGTGCCTGGGTGCCTTTGCTAGAGTGCGATTGCTGTAATGAAGGAGAAAATGTAGTAAGAAAAGCGGCCTTGAGTATTACGGAGAGGAAGAGATTGGTTTCCTGTCCTCTCTAAATAACACTCATTGGTCAGGAAAATGGAACAGGCTCTTTAGTTTTCAGCTCTCTTCTTCCTCTGTCTCTGAGTTTTTATTTCCCAAGTCTGCACTCTGGAGAGTTGGGTTGTGGCACCTTTGCAGGTGCACTGTGGGACTGTGGGCCCTGAGTGTGGTTCTGCTGTTTCACTCTTACTTGGAGCAGGTGCTATGCCACTTCCTAGCTGGGGCGCAATGGCCGTTTCTACAGTCAGATGGGCCAGTATCCCTCATCAAGAGAAAGTACTGACCTGGTGATGTTGGAGGGCCATATCCAGGTCACTTCTCACGATCAACTGTGCTACTTGTAATCTTGAGTATTGTCTTTTTTGTGTTCAGTCTTGAAATTGATTATGTGAAGATAGAAATTCCTGAACAAGAGCATGAAAACAATAAGCACTGCTTAATTTTTTTAACTTTGGGAATGTTTGCTTAAATGAAAACTGAAAATTGTTAGGCAGTCGGTTGTTCAAAGATAAAGGTGACGATTGTAGTGTGGTGTAATAAAGACAGAGCTACTCTCAAAACGAGGAAGGATAATTTGATTTGCTCTTTTTCTGCTTGTAAGTGTGACTTTGGGCCCACCTACTCCCTTGTGAAATGACCCCTTTGCTTGTAAAACAGAGACTGTACTATGTCTTGCTTACCAGTCTGTGATGGGATGGTTGAGAAGGCACTATGTAAACTGTAATATTATCCATCAGTGTGAGGTCATCATTGTTGCCTTAGAGTCCTGGCTGAAAATGTGTCAGTTTGTATTTAAACACAATTCGGTTCAACTACCTCTTGCTCCATCCTTTCCATACTTAAGCTATGGAGATCTTGATTCAACCCTCTTCACCTCTCAGCCTAATTAGGTGCCTGAAATGCTTGCTTTGTTTGGAATTTGTTCCCCTGTATACTAAAGAATGAAGATTCCATGTTCCTTAAAAACCTGGGTTCTAAGATATGGCCCAAGTGAATTCTATTCACACATTCTCAGAAAGCCATGCGATTTTGTGCTATCATCCAGCAGGTCACTATTTTGTGTTAGGCTGCAGTGGCACCTGCCATTTTCCTGTCACTGCTGCATACACAGTGGTGGTGAGCTGAATGGTGGTCACATCTAAAGTACTACCTTTCCAGTAAAGTAACCATTCAGTGTGTGTGGCTTTTCACATCTCAGCTAATTACAATGAAATCTAAGTAGGAATTCAACTCTTCAGTCACACCAGCCACACACCAAGAGCTCCATAACCACGGATGGACAG
>NW_004955944.1:7432-11164 GCF_000276665.1 Chinchilla lanigera
TGGATGCACTTAGCACGTGGGCAGTTGTTCCTGAGGCATGGGCTGTGTGTGGAGCAAGGAGATTTGGGGCAAGTACAGCCACTTAAGGCCTTAAGATAAATGTGATCATTTTACAAAAGAGATTATTATTCACACCATAGCGAAATATTCCTCCCCATCCCCACTCCCGCAGAGACAGACTTCTGTAATGGTTGTTATGAGCTCTTTGCCCTCAAGGCAAGTTAATTAGCTTTATATCCTATCTGTAAAATGGATGACTTTGTGCATCCAAGAAATGTTTGTCACAGAGTGACTGAGGATGGGCTGGACACTGGGCACTGTGGTGACGCTGAGTGATGGGGCCTCTGTCCCTGGGGTGCTGGCTGCCTACAGGAGAACCAGACAAAAGCGATAACTCAAGGATGAACACCTGCAAACTATGGTAAGAGTGAAAATGAAAACATACAGAGCTGAGCTCTAGCAAACAAATGGAGAGGAGACGGATAGCACTGGAGATTGGGTGAAGAGGGGAATCTGCAGAGGTGGCAAGGTGGCATTTCAGCACATCATGAAGGACCGCGGGGAGGCAGGGGAGCATGCTGTGTAGAAGAAGTACACTGGACAGCCACACGGCAGAAAAACAACAGCCCTTTAAACTGGAAGCGGCCCAGTGCAGCTTGGCCTAGAGGACAAGGGACAGAGCGGCTCAACATGAGGTTAGGCGGGCAGAAGTTGGTTGAACAGGGCTTTATGAGTCTTGGCCAAAACTCTAGCATTTATTCCAAGGGAAGTGGAAGCCCACAGTGGGCATCAAGCAGGTCTCTATGTTTTCCAGAGATGACCCTGGCTATCCTGTAGGGCACTGTCATCCTCAACCTTTTTGGCACTAGGTCCAGTTTCATGGTAAACAGTTTTTCATGGATTAGGCTCACTGGGGGATGACTGGAGGAGCATAAACCCAGATCTCTTACTAGTGCAGTTCATAGTAGGGTTCGAGCTCCTGTGAGAATTGTGCTGCTGCTGATCTGGCAATGATGTGATAATGGGGAGCAACTGTAAATACAGGTGAAACTTCACCTGCATCTCACCTCTTGCTGTGCAACCCAGCTCCTAACAGGCCACTGACCAATACTGGTCATTGCCCAGTGGTTGGGGACCCCAAGTAGGGAGAATAGATTGTAGGAGAAAAGATTGAGAGTAGGTGGCCCAGCAAGATGCTATCGCAGGAGCCCTGATGAAAAATGGATGGTGGCCTGGGTTAGGATGGTGGCCATGCATGTGGAGAGAAGGGGAGAGGGCCTGGATGGAATTTCTATACTATTCACTATCTGAGGATAGGAGCATTAGTGATGTGTACATGGAACATCTGAAGGGTGTCCAGCACGCAAGACATTCAGTCAGTGGCAGTTGCTACTGTCATTCAGCTGTGAAGAGGAGATGATGGAATGTTTGTCACCTGCTGGAGGGCTCAGCCACTTTCTTCTTTGCCTAGATGAAGAGACTGGGGTTTGCAGCTTCTACAGCAGTCTTGGAGAAGAAGGTAATTCAGGCTGCGGCAAGCTCTGGAATGTCTGCATTGGTGGAGCAGAGAAATGGCCCTCTGGGTGAAAGGAGGGTTGGGAGAACAGCCCTGAAACTGTGTTTACAGTGCACAGATGTCCGTTCACTTAGACCAGACATAGCTGCACCGTAATCACTACAAGAACTTACAAAGCATCACAGAAGCCTATGTCTGGAACCCATGTCCAGACACCCTGCTTATTCAGGCCTTGTGCATCTATAAAAACTTCCAAGGTGACTCTCACCTGAAGCCAGAGTGGAAAGCAGTGGGAAGTCTGTGTTTGCCTCCTGGCTTTGGAGGCATGGATAGCAGCCTGTGGGTGCAGTGGTTCTGATGTCTCTCTGACCTTCCTTTCAGTTTTGCCTTTACCTCTGCAGGCCAAGTCCAATCTTCCTATTAGATTGAACTTTCAACAGCAAGAGCCTTGCTGGGCTCTGCAGGGCTGCCTGCCTCAAAGAAGCAGGTGTGTGGCAACTGTAACCCACACTAAAGCATGGTTGTTGCCTCTGAGGGGCAGAAGTTGGAGACCTCAATGCAGGTAGAATGTGAGGGTGAAGTGTGTGAGGGACTGGGTCCTTCCAGCCTCTCTGAATACTCTGAGCTCCCTTCCTTTATTTAGAGTTCCACTTCCATTAAATCCACTAGAAAATGAGTAAAATAAATAGAGTCCATGTCTCCCCCAGCCATCATGATATGACACAGGGCTCAGCAGAATCCAACTCATTAACTGTGGTGATGCTGTGGTTGGATATGGGATCTACAGACTCTCTCCTTCTGGCCCAGAACTGCACTGAGCTCAATTTCAGCATACTTACTGCATCCCAGGGCTACACATTTCACATCGTCATCCTCATTTCAGGAGTGGAATCTCTGGAGCCAAAACTGCTTTTCTAGTGGAAAAGGAATATGGCTGCTGAAAGGTTCCACTTACCTCTCAGAATTAATGGAGCCATTGGGGTAAAGTATCACTCCATCACAGTGCAGCTGGAGAGCAGTGCTTTACACACACACCTGTGCATTCTGTGGACATCCACATTCTGACAGCTGGAACATGAAGAAATGCATTTGCAGGGCTACAGAGCACCTCCCGGTCAATTTATTCCATCTAGAAGACTGAATGTGATAAAACTGTTTCCTTGTTTTTAGCTCCCACGTGCTCTGACTCAAAACAGCACTGAGGGTGGGTAAAGCAGAGAAATGTTCAGAGTAAAAAGCCTGGAGGTAGAACAAATAAGGAGCCACCAGTCAAGAAGGCCTGAATGAATGAATGTTATTTTAAAAGCTGGCCTGAATTTTAATTCCATCAGCACTCTGGACATGGCAATGCCCACTAGTGGTGTCAGGGAAGACTAATGGGACTGTAAGTTAGCCCAGGAATTACTGCATAAAAAGTAATATGCTGAGGGCTCCAGTGAAGGTACATAAAAGTTGCATAATCACTGTATTTATTGACATTTATTGTTTTGTAAGTGCCTCTTTTTCCCAAGAACTGCACTAGCATCTTGTATTATATTTTATCATACTTTATGCCCATAACAATATTGTATTAGCTCCATTTTATTGATAAAGACATTGAAGCTTTAAATAGCTAAGGAATTTGCTAGAAGCCAAAGATCTCTAGAAAGCAAGGAAGCTGGGGGAAGAACCCCAGTGAGTTTGCACCTAGTTCCTTTTTTGAATCATCTGAGGACACAGAAATGCCAGAGTATTGTAGAAAAAGCATGGGTACACACTTATTTCTGTATTTACATGAGTACCCGCTGCTCCATGTGACTATTTGACATCTAGGTCTTTATTAACCTCAGTGACTTCAGTTTCTGCTCCTTTGTTTCTTATTACCAGCAGGAGTGACCTGGTGCCTTGGGATTGTAAATTTGTTAAGATCTTCTGTCTTGTGTCTTACATCACTATTCTGAGCAGAATTACTGCCACTGCCTACCACTGACACTGACTGGCACTGCACATTCAGAAATGCATTTATAAGTGGAGTAGGTTCTGGGGAGTGGTGTGTGTGTCTTCCTGTGGCACCATGGATGCTGGGTTCCCTGGGCACCTTTCTCCCTCCTTGTCGGGCTCTGCAATGCCCAGTGACTCCCGCTCCTTCCCTGCAGCGGCTCTGCCCCCGGTGTATGCACTGAGCCTCTCCTTGCTGCCTGGATGCCTCCTGTAACCACATAACAGTTTACCCCAAG
>NW_004955944.1:11264-13030 GCF_000276665.1 Chinchilla lanigera
CCACATTCTGACAGCTGGAACATGAAGAAATGCATTTGCAGGGCTACAGAGCACCTCCCGGTCAATTTATTCCATCTAGAAGACTGAATGTGATAAAACTGTTTCCTTGTTTTTAGCTCCCACGTGCTCTGACTCAAAACAGCACTGAGGGTGGGTAAAGCAGAGAAATGTTCAGAGTAAAAAGCCTGGAGGTAGAACAAATAAGGAGCCACCAGTCAAGAAGGCCTGAATGAATGAATGTTATTTTAAAAGCTGGCCTGAATTTTAATTCCATCAGCACTCTGGACATGGCAATGCCCACTAGTGGTGTCAGGGAAGACTAATGGGACTGTAAGTTAGCCCAGGAATTACTGCATAAAAAGTAATATGCTGAGGGCTCCAGTGAAGGTACATAAAAGTTGCATAATCACTGTATTTATTGACATTTATTGTTTTGTAAGTGCCTCTTTTTCCCAAGAACTGCACTAGCATCTTGTATTATATTTTATCATACTTTATGCCCATAACAATATTGTATTAGCTCCATTTTATTGATAAAGACATTGAAGCTTTAAATAGCTAAGGAATTTGCTAGAAGCCAAAGATCTCTAGAAAGCAAGGAAGCTGGGGGAAGAACCCCAGTGAGTTTGCACCTAGTTCCTTTTTTGAATCATCTGAGGACACAGAAATGCCAGAGTATTGTAGAAAAAGCATGGGTACACACTTATTTCTGTATTTACATGAGTACCCGCTGCTCCATGTGACTATTTGACATCTAGGTCTTTATTAACCTCAGTGACTTCAGTTTCTGCTCCTTTGTTTCTTATTACCAGCAGGAGTGACCTGGTGCCTTGGGATTGTAAATTTGTTAAGATCTTCTGTCTTGTGTCTTACATCACTATTCTGAGCAGAATTACTGCCACTGCCTACCACTGACACTGACTGGCACTGCACATTCAGAAATGCATTTATAAGTGGAGTAGGTTCTGGGGAGTGGTGTGTGTGTCTTCCTGTGGCACCATGGATGCTGGGTTCCCTGGGCACCTTTCTCCCTCCTTGTCGGGCTCTGCAATGCCCAGTGACTCCCGCTCCTTCCCTGCAGCGGCTCTGCCCTCGGTATATGCACTGAGCCTCTCCTTGCTGCCCGGATGCCTCCTCTAACCACATAACAGTTTACCCCAAGCATCATTTGGGCAGCGCGTTTGGTTATGTACTCACTGGCCAGAGAATGGCTCAGGAGGGCATCATTTCAACCAGCTGATTCTTGTGTTGAATAAATTTCATATAATTGTTGTTTTTATATTACCTGTTACCTTACAAAAATTAATGAAAAAATATTCAATGTTTGGTCATCCTGTATTTAAGTCGTTGGACTGATAAGTGACTAAAATTCAGGAGATAAAGCACGGTGTGTGACCTTCAGCAGCCAGTAGAGGACAGAAACAGCTCAGTTCCAGGAGGCACAGAGCCACACTTACTGAACATAGGGATCAGTAAAATCAGCATGCAGTGTTTTATGTGTCACCGCAACTGTCTGAGTGTCCCTTGGAGAATAAATACGTGCTAACACTAACCACTTTGGCAGTTCCCTGTTTTTTTTTTAATAAATAAAACAAATGAATCCTTTTTAAAGCCATGAATGCAAACCAAATCACATTTATGTTTAAAATATTATTTTCTTTAAAAAAAAAACTGTTTTCTTTTTTCTAAGTTTGGAAAACATTGGATTCACAAAGGATAAAAGAGGACTCAGGTCACTGTTAACTTTGTAAGGTCATCTAAATGTT
>NW_004955945.1:0-1078 GCF_000276665.1 Chinchilla lanigera
TATTTATATATAATGGAATAAATATATTTCATTTATTTGAAGGCTGGTTCAACTCTGATACTTCCTTGCTGATTTTTGCTTAGTTTATATATTTACTTGTGATAGTATGGTATTGAGGTTACCCCAGTATAACTATGATGATGTTTATCTGATCTTTTGTCTATTAGAACTTCTCATGAAATTAGGTGCACCATGGTTTGGTGCATGTATATTTGTTATCACTTCCTGTTGAATTGTTCAATTAACCAATATGCATCATCCTTCTTTACCTCTTTTGTTCATCCTTGACTTGAAGTCCATTTTGTCTGAAAAGAGTATAGCTACTCCTACTTGTTTCCAATTTCTGTTGTATGGAATATTATTTTCCATCTTTTTATATTTATGAATTTCTTTTGTGTTAAATATGTTTGTTATATATGCCATAATTTGCATTTTGTTTCTTGATATATTCTGCTGATTTGTATCTCTTGATTTGTGAGTTGAGACCATTTGCATGGACCTCTTTGTTAGGTGTATTTTCTCTTTCTAAGATATCCTTGAGAACATTTTGGAGTGTTAGTTTGGTGGTCATGAATTTTTTAAGGTTTTCTTTATCTGGATGTATCTTATTTCTCCATCAGTTTTGAGAGATAATCTTACAGGATATAACAGTCTTGATTAGGTGTTTTCCTTATGAGCTTGAAACTCCATTCTATACTCTCTTTGGCTTTAAGGTGTGTTTTTAAAAATCTCTTATAATTCTAATAAGTTTTCCTCTACAAAATATGTATTGCTTTGCTGTAGAATCTTTTATGATTCTGTTCTTTGTATAAAAATACCACATCTTTTTAATCCATTCCTCAGCATGTATAAACATTGTCTGATCTCCTTAATGTAAGAAACTGAAAGAGTAAATAAAATCAAAAAGGTACAGTAGATATTGTAAAAGGGAAAGAAACTGGTCAAAAGGAAAGAACAACTGGGATGGGGGAAAAGAAGAAAGAAAGAAGAAAAAGTGTATATACAAGAGATCACTAAGATAATTGTACTGCTAATTTTTATTGGTTTATTAACTGTTGTTAATGCCTAATTGTTTGAT
>NW_004955945.1:1708-11941 GCF_000276665.1 Chinchilla lanigera
ATCATGGTTACTTGGGGTTCTACCTGACTCATTTATCTGTATGGTAAATTCTTTTTCCATGTCTGGAAAGTTATCAGCTATTACTTATTTAAACAACTTTTCTTTTTTTTTTTTTTTTAGTACCAGGAATTGAACTCAGGACCTTGCGTTTGCCAGGCAGGCACTTATGTCACTGAGCTATATCCCCAGCCCAAAGTTTCAACATTCCACGTTTTTTTTTTTGTTTGTTTGTTTTTTTTGGTACCAGGAATCAAACTCAGGACGTTGCACTTACTAGGCAGGCGCTTGTGCTGCTGAGCTACATCCCCGGCGTCTAAACAACTTTTCTATGCTCTTTGTGCTGCGTTCTGACTTTCCACTAATTCCAATTAGTCTTTTATTTTATTTTATTTTATTTTTGGTACTGGGAATTGAACTCATGACGTTGTGCTTGCTAGGCAGGCGTTGTGCCGCTGAGCTATATCCCCAGCCCTCCAATTACTCTTATATTAGTCCTCTGTGATGGATTCAAGAGCTATTGGATCCATTTTTACACTTCCTTGTTTTTTACTCAAATATCTCACTTTAATTCAACATGGATATTAGCCCTGTCCTTTACATCTGACACTGTGTTTACTCTGGTAAATTCGCAGCCCATACTTTAAATCATGTTCTTTTTTTTATCTCCTAAATTTTTATTTGAAATTTTCCCATAGACTTCCATTCTTTTCCATGCTAGGCACCACGAGCTGTTTATTAATTTAGTCTCTATTCTCACTGATCATTTGTTTCATTATGGTCATTATGTGATTCATTATATCTTCTTTAAATTCACCATACAACTTATAAAACTGTTTTACTTGTATTGCTACCTTTTCAGACCTATATACTGTGTAACTTATTATTTTTTCCTTTTCAATGCCTCTTGTACCAATTTTGGGGGAGTGGGGAGTATCTTGAGGTATCTTGTTGCCTAGTTTTTTCACGTTGCTGGTGTGTGTGTGTGTGTGTGTGTGTGTGCACGCATGCAAGCATTGCTGCCCTTTGCAAATTCTTTGGCCCAGTGCCCTGTTCTTTGGGCACAAGCCACAATATTTTTTATGACTCCACAGGCAATCCAGGTATTGGCATAGAGAGAAAACCAGTTGCTGGCACTCTTATGTTAGCTTGTCTATGGCAGTAAATTTAGCAACAACAATGGCATCAAATATCAATTGGGTACTGACAAAGCCTGGGAACCACTCATAAAAACCCCTTCAGCAAAACAGAGAACTCTACTTTACAGAGGACAATTAGACCCCACTTATATTGACATATCATCATGTGGAGCTCTGATTTCTTCTGGGTGTTGGCAGCAGTGCCATAGCTCAAATATAGTAGTATACTAAATGCCTTCTCTAGGACTCCTCCCTCTGATAGTGAAACTTGACCTCCCACAGCAAAATACAGATCCTGCAATTCTCCTGGTGTTATCCTGGGCTTTCCAAGGGATCCGAGAAGATCCCTATTTAGTTCTCATCCTCTCCAAGCTTACCAACCAAGGCTGTCTTTCTCCTGGTCTCTGTGGAAGGGCATCGCTTCAATCCTGAAACAAAACTCATGAGTGTTTGTCTCTTTTTCAGTCAGGTCTCTCTGCTGGTCATCAACTCTGTTACCCTGTGCTGGGGAGACCCCATGTTGGAATAGAGGGTTAGGGCTCCTAGCTTCTCCTGGCTCAGGTGTGGGGGCCTGGCAGCTGATTGAATCTAAGACGTCATTTAAAATTTATGAAGCAAAATGAATTCCAATCCTAAAAATACAAAAATCTTTGAATATTTTGCAGCTTTATTAAGCTACCTTTATTTCTGACCCATGCTCACAATTCTTTTTTTGTCTAATTTGAATTTCTTTACTTAATACATTAAAGATTTACTGCTAAGATTAGACAGCTTTTTAATACCAACATATGTGACCCTAGATATATTTTTTGAAATTTTCCTTTTTCAAATTTTCATCCACATTAGTAAATATAAACCATCTTCTCTATCTTCACAGTGTTGTTTGAAGCTCAAAGGTATCTCTTAATACTATGGAAACACATTCATATTTAAGTTATAATTTTATTAAGTGCTACAAGTAGTACTTAAAAGTAGGCTTTATGATCATTTTATTCAGAATTTTATGACATAGTTAAGAGAAATGGGATATATCATGTAGGAAAATTTAATAGTATAAGGACACACTATGATTAAGGAAGCAATGAGGGAAAGATACTTAGCACATTTTAAAAATATTTCATAGCTGAACGTGGTGGCACATGCCTGCAATCTCAGCACTTGGGAGGCTGAGGCAGGAAGATCATTGTGAGTTTGAGGCCAGCCAGGGCTACAAAATGAGTTCAAAGCCAGCCTGAACTGTGTAGTGAGACCCTACATCAAGAAAAAGACAAAAAAAATTTTAAAACATATTTCATTATACATATCTCTCATCTTTTCTCTAAGTTCTCCATATTTTCTAAGTTCTAAGAATAACATCCCTGATCTTGAGTGTCAGTAAAGCAGGATAGATGTTGGGACCATAGAGACCTTGTTTCAGATCAGCTTTTAACACTCAACATAGCAGTTTCAGCCTCTGTTTTTATGATACCTTAAAACAATTATTTTGTGATGACCCCTGTAAATAAAATATATTTCCAGCACATGAGACACAAATCTTATCACCTCTAACATTTAGGTAGCTTTTGGTTTATGGTAAGAATTTTTCTAAGAACTTTATATATTTGTTTATTTAATAGATGAGAAATACAAAGTAGAAAAGTTGATAACTTGCCAGAAGGTATACATCCAGGAACAGATAAGACAGTATTCAAAGAACACAATGATTGTTACAATTATTAACATCAATTGTAAAAGTTAAGAACTTTCAAGTTATGAACAAACAAGAAACAGACATTGAGTGAAAAGATGGGGGAGATTTCTTACTAAGTAATTTCATGATCATTCTGCTTTCCTTGAAAAAAATGGGCATAATATTTCAGTGAGAGTACCAAACAGGATAATAAGTACTAAATTATATTTTTAAAAGGATTGGTGTGTTTTTTACTCTCATTTTCATAACATTTAAAAATTTAAGATTTATATCTAATTTTTAAACTTTCTATTTAAACTATGAATCTTTCAAATAAATTTCTACCTTAAAATTCATTTCTTATAAGAATATTATAAAACCATAATTTCAACCATTCTACCAAAAAGTTTCAGAAGAAGTAAACTTCCAAAATTATACATCACAGTAATATCCCTGAGAAGTGATATTCAAGCTGTACAACTAAATAACATAAAAAGTGTAAAGAAAATTTGTTTTTACTCTGGAAACTGTAAAACAGTATAAATTACACACACATAATTTAGCAAGACATTTCTTTATAGTTGTGAGTCTTTAGAATCTAACATTTTAAACAGGAAGCTTGACAAAATGATTTCTAAACACTGCTAACAACTTTTAGTAGTTGAAAGATATTTGGAATTTACCAAACTTACAATCTCACCTGTTAAATTCTTTCAAATGACTTATAATTTCCTACTCAAATTCTATTATATATAGAAAAAATGGTGATACACTTTTATGTGCTGATTGAGTTTATTTAGTACTGCATGTGCAATGTAGTGACTATATAATGAATTAAATAGCCATAATATTATTGTTTGCCATATTTCCAATGTTTTAAAATAATTGAATTTTTAATACAAATAAATTTCAAATAAAATTTCATATTTATTTTAAAAATCCTTAAGTTTTCCCATAAAGTGTATTGAACTATTACATTTCTTATAAGTAGGATACTCTCCCCATATTGAAAGATTATGGTTTAGATTCCTATGAACAAGAACAGATAGAAATAGAAAGTATACCTGAAAGATGAACAGAAAATGGTATTTGGGTGGATGTGTGTGAAGGAAAAGTAGAGTTAAGACCAAAACCCCATACAAATATGTAAACTATATGATGGGGATAATGATAATATCATTAATAGAACTAAATAGATCTGGCTTGGAAGTAGAAACAATGAAAGAGTAAAGGTGTTGAATGAGACCAGCGCAGTTGATTTGAAAAAAAATGTTCAAAGGCTAAAAGAAAATGTAGCACTGAAGCTTAGAAGAAAGCTAGCTCAGATTCAAGGTTCATTTATTGATCAGTGGAGTCAAAATTAGACACATTCCCCAGGACAAAGCATAAAAACAGAAAAGACAAGGGCTCAAAATAAAAATCCTTTTGATTATTTACCCCTAGGGTTCAAGATAGAGTAGCTGGATATTGAGGTGTTGTGATGGCAGATGTGGAAGTCTTTGCTTAGATTTACTTGTCTGCAAGAATAAATAATGCTTCTAGGTTTGGATGATTCTTACAGGTAGGATAAAATTTTGGCATACACAAATTTTATCTGAGATTTTATCCTTCCCACTAGATTTCCACCCTCTTATAAGTCTGATATTCAAGGGACTCTGAGAATTAACTAATAAGGAGTGAGTGACAGACACAATTTTGTATTTCCTTAGCCAATTTTAAGAAACATTGTTATACTAGAATCTTCATTCTCCCTCCATGTCCTATAAAATATATTGTATTGTTGTTCAAAATATTTCCTATACTTTTCTGAAAGTGGACTTATAAAACATTGCTCTAGTGCTATCAGCCTTGGCCAGGTAATTTTCTTTAATCAATAAATATGAATAGAAATGATGCTCCACATTTGGAGTGGAATTGTAAGAGCCTTCCTCATCACTTTACTATGGCCTCCTCTGAATCACAGCTGACAGTATCACAGAGATTGGCTCTCCTTTATCTTGGATCCCAGCACTGACTAGTTGAAAAAAGCCTTCAAACATCTTGTGTTAGTTGGCTTTTCACCACTGTGACAAAATACCTGAGCTAATGAACTTAAAGAAGAAAGATTTACTTTGGTTCATGGTTTCAGAGATTGCAGCCCACACTGACTCTTCTGCTTTGGGTCTATGGTGCGGCAGCACGTTGTGACAAAAGGCATGCCTTGCTAAGGAACTCTGCCTTACTATACTAAAGAAAAGGCCAAGGGCAGAGACTATGTCAGAAATCTTCTCACTGATGTGGAATAGTCTATAGAGCCTTTTTAAAGTGTAAATGAGAGGATTGTTTTTACATTTCACAAGAGACAGCTTTCCCTTTTTAGGAGCACTGCAAGATGATTAGCACCTTTGATTTCTAAACATTAAATGTCCTTATTACAGAGTTATGCCTCCACCAAATTATAATACCTATATAATTACTGAAAGCAAAAAGATAAGATAAAATATACCCCCCCTAAAAAAAGCACAGAAAAATCCCTGCTGGGGGTGATTTGAAGAATCGTTTGAGAACTGCCAAAACAAAAGATGCCGACAAAGCACAAACTGAGGCTGTATGCATGGTTACTGTCTCACTTAAATATAACTCCAGAGAGTAGAAAAACCATTCTGTGTGTCTTTTCATCTTCTGCGGTCCTTAACAAATACTGTTGCATGAGCTATACTTCTTCAAAAACTGAATGACCTGAGGTCATGTTGAATTCTGATCTACTCCAATAAGAGGACCATAATCTCCTCATCATCAACCCACAGGCAATTTATATACCAAAAGTAGACTTTCTGAATCACAAGCTAGAAATATAAGAAGTTGTACATATATGTACCCTTTAGTTTAATGTATAAATTCCACTATTTTCTGGGAGATTTATTCTTAAGAACATTCTTTTTTCCTGTTTTCTAATACAAATGAAGCAGAAAAAAATACTTTCCTTCCCTTTGCTCAAAATAAGCAAATAAAAACAGTAAATAATTGTTAGAAAAGTCCAGATTGTGGGAGGAATTTTATAAACCTGAACCAACAGGAACATCTTACCTGGCTCCTTGAAGCCATTCCGGATATAAATGGTAACCTGGGGCAGCTAACATTGTTCCCTCAGCCTTTGCTCTGAGATCACAGGAAGAACAGAGAGGCAGCTGTGCATAAAGATGTCTACAGTATTGCTTTCTGTGGGAGCTCGTATAGGAGTCCATATGTTGTTGTAAGCCAAGTGGCTCCCTTCTCTGCTAATTGGATGGTAAAAGTGCCAGGTTTATCCTTAGGTTGTGTAAAGCATTGAGGCTCCAAGAAGAAACAGGACTAATCTGTAGTAAGAGAGAGCAGGTAGGCGGAGAGGCAGAGACAATGCTCATCTCAAGCACCGAGCAGTGAAAACTGTCACACCTAGAAGCTTTAATTCTAGGATATCAACTCCTTGTTAAAGTTGTTCGGAACCCTTTAGCAAAGGACTGGAATGGGTATAGAAGCCCTCAGACCCTCAGATGCAGTCAGGTCAAAGGAGCTGCTGTGAACAGAACTGAATTCCACTTCCTCTTTGGAGCATCCCCTTGCTCCAGAAGGGACTTCGGGATGTCCAAATGTGATTTGAAACTCTCATTAAGTTACCACACTAGCACACTGCTTTTCTAGGTCTACGTGGGCACATTTCCAGTTGTTTCACACAGTATATTATTTGTCCAGTTTGGTTTGTGATTCACTGAGAAGGAGTCTTTTCACTCTGCATGAGCACCAGTGTAAGCAACAGCTTCATTGATGCCAATCTGGCTCTGGTCTTCTCTACAAGTGTATTAGTTCCACAGAGCGCAAAGTCTTTATATTAGTTTTCTTCCATCTCCCTCCTATTACTTAGCTTAGCAATGGATCAGCTGTTGACTAAAAGAATAAAGTGTAGACTGAGTCATGTTCAAGGCATTTATTTTCCTTACCTCTACGCTCAGTAATACTAAAAACGCACGTTTTGCCCTAAAGAAGCAAATGTACAAAGACAGACTTGGTACTTACAGTGTCGCTTTCTTTCTTGAGCTATGCCTAAGACTGTATAAAAGGAGGTACATAATAGAAGAATCTTGATATAAGTTAACTTTCTGAAAACATGAGTCACTTTAGAGTCATATTTTATGGCTCCTAAGCCATAATTTGAAAGAGAGGTCTCTGTTTTTGTGTTAACTGCAGAGAATCCAGAGCTCTATCTCCTGACCATAGAGAATGTTTATGTGACGTTTATGTCCTTGAAAGGAAGAGAAATAAGGCAGGCAGTTGGGGTTTGCCCTTTACTCTTGCCCTGACCTGCTCTTCACTGTCTTTTATATTTTCTCTGTGCTAAGTGCAGTCTGATTAACTGTACGTCAGCATACTCTCTTTAAAACCTATGCCTGGGGACTGTGGGATTGATGGTGCAGTGGTTTATAAGCTTCGGAAAACTCTCTGGAAATATTCCTTAGTGTACTAGGGACTTCTTCCAGGGGATTCATGGGAACTTTTGAAGCTCTGGATCTACTGACTTTGGGGAACTCTTAAGTATATTAACAGTATCTCTTGGAGAGGTTCAAACATTTCCAAATATGCCAGAATTTATCAGCATTTCCTACTTATATTGCTGCCTTTTCATTTCATATTTCTTTGATGGTGAGCCAAGGATATATATAGGTAGGCAGATAAATTCAATATTCTTTGCTGCTCAGGCTCGGGGTCATTCTCCATAGCTGCTCCCAAGGCTCTTTGTGCAAAATGTTTGAGGATAATAATAGCATAGGTTTTGAGCTTATACAAAACTGTCTTTGTATGTTCCTAATATGTAAAATGGGGATAACAATACCCATCTTATTTAGATGTTTGTATTCATTCGTACATGTTTGCAGCACATAATACATTCCTTGTGCGGACTTGGTACACGTATAACATAACTTAGTTCTTTTATAATGCCCTTTCCCTTCCCCTCTCTCCCTGCATCTCTTGGTCTTCATATCTTTCTTTTATTTTAAAAATAAAAGGAGGAAAACATTAACAGAGAGACAACCTTTTACAAAATAGCAAAAGAGCAGTACAGACAATACAGAGTTACAAACAAAGTGGTAGGAAATTAACAATGCTTCTTGTATTACATACTGATATGTTTAAAGTGGTTTCTCATGAAAACAGATAGCGACATGCAATATTGATCAATCAAGGACTCATTGACAGTTTCTTTCAGCAAAGAAATAGAAGACAGTAGAACAACTATGTTAACTATCCTGTGTATACATACATACAAAATTTCACCTTCTTTTCCTTCTCTTTTCCCACATCCCAGTTGCCCTTTACCCTTGAGTGTTTTCCTATCATTTCACAACGTCTATCATACCTCCAAGTTTAAAATAACTCTTTCAGGTTTTACACTAGTGAGACAATGTAGTGCTTGCACATGCAGGTCTGATTTATTTCACTTATGAATATGGTCTCTAGTTGTGACCATTTACCTATAAAGGCCTCGAGTTTATCTTTCTTTACAACTGAGTAATATTCCATTATATCAAAGTACAATGATTTTCTTATCTGATTCTTGGTGGATGGACATTTGGGTTGCTTCCACAATTTAGTAATTACAAATTGTGCTGCTATGAACATAAGTGCACATACATCACTGTGATATGATGTTTTTAAATCTTCTGGGAAAATACCTAGAAGGGGAAGAGCTGGGTTAAATGGGACCTCTAGTCCTAGTTTTCTGAGGAATCTCCAAACTGATTTCCACAGTGGTTTCACCAGTCTGCATTCCCACCAGCAGTGGAGAAGAGGTCCTATTTCTCCACAACCTCACCAGCATTTGTTATTGTTTGATTTCTTAATGCTAGCCATTCTTACTGGGGCAAGGTGGAATCTCAATGTTGATTTAATTTGCATTTCTCGCATGGCTAATGATGTTGAACATTTTCTCATGTATTTATTTGCCATTTGTATTTCCTTATCTGAGAAGTGTGTATTCATCTCAGCTGCCCATTTTTGGATTGGGTCTCTGAATTTGGTGGGGCTGATATTTTTTAATTCTTTATATGTTCTAGATAGAAAACCTTTGTCTGAGGGACGGCCAGCTAAAATTTTTTCCAAGTTTGTGGGTTTTCTTTTGACTCTGCTGGTGATTTCTTTAGATGTGCAGAAACTTTTCAGTAGGATGAGATCCCAGTTGTTGATTCTTTCAAGTGTTTCACTTGCAATTTGGTTTTGTTCATGAACTCTCTGCCTACCCCTATGTCTTCAAGGTTTTTACCAACTTTCTCTTCCAATAGGTTTAGTGTTTCTGTTTTAGTGTTGAGATCTGTGAACCATTTTGACTTGAGTTTGATGCATGGTGATAGACTTGGGTCTATTTTCAGTCTTTGGCAGGTAGCAAGCCAATTTTTCCAGTACCATTTATTAAAGAGGCTATCGTTCTTTCAGTGAGTTTGTTTGGCTCCGTTATCAAAGATTAGGTGGCTGAGTGTGTTTTTGGTTGTGGCTGTTTCTTCCAGTCCATTCCATTGACCCTCAGGTCCTTTTCTTATGATCAACCAGCCAGTATCAGGCTCATTTTATGACAGTGGCTTGTAGTATAATTTCAGGACAAGGATTGTGATTCCATCTAACTTATCCTTGTTGCCCAGGATTGTTTTTGCTGTTCTGTGTCTGTTCTGGTTCCAGATGAATTTACAGCATGTTTTCTTGAGATCTGTGAGGTATGCTAATGGTAGTTTAATGGGAATTGCCTTGAATCTGTACAGCAGTTTTGGGAGTATGGCCATTTAACAATATTGGTCCTTCCTATCCATGAGCAAGGAATATTTTTCTATGTACTGAAATTTTCTTTGATCTCTTTTTTTCAGAGTACTGTAGTTTTCATTGAAGAGATCTTTTACTTCTTTTGTTAGATTGATTCCTAAATATTTCAGTTTCTTGGATGTTATTATGAAAAGTATGATTTCCTTAATTTCTCTCTCAGTCTGTTTGTTGTTTGTGTATAGGAATGCTATCAAGCTTTGGGTGTTGAGTTTGTATCCAGCTACACTGCTGAATTTGTTGACTAATTCAAGGAGTCCCCATGTGGAGTTTCTTGGGTCTTCCATTAAAGTATCATGTCATCTGCAAATAGTGATAGTTTTACTTCTTCCTTTCCTATCCTTATTCCTTTTGTTTCTCTCTCCTGTCTAAATGCTCTGGCTTGTGGTTCCAGAACTATAATGAACAGGAGTGACAGCAGATATTCTTGTCTTGTTCCCGATTTTAAAGTAAAACCTTTCAGTTTTTGTCCATTTAGAATGATGTTAGCTGTTGGATTGTCATAGATGGCTTTGATCAGGTTAAGGTAAAGACCATCTATTCCTATTTTCTGTAGAGTTTTTATCATAAATGCATGTTGGACCTTGTTGAAAGCTTTTTCTGCATCTA
>NW_004955946.1:0-11619 GCF_000276665.1 Chinchilla lanigera
AAATGTAATTTTCTTTTTTTTTACAAATGTAATTTTCAATAAATATATACTTTTAAACTATACATGTGTAATTATATATAGTTATGGATGTAGCATATCTATGTAACTATATGCATATATAAATATCATTTTTTAAAAGCTAATATGCAGAAAATTCTCCTTGATAGATTAAAAAGCTGAAGGAACATGTTCCTTTTGATGAGCTATATTGAAGAATATATAAGAAATGCCCTCTCCCTCACATGCTTCATTTTTGCTCATTATTCACATTTTCTAAAAAAATAAAAAATAAAAAAAATAATTTTCAGAAGAGTCCGCTCCAACACAACCTGAGCGTGAACCGCGGTGACCGGAGACAGCACGTTGGGCCAGTCGCCATTTTTAATAAAGCTGATTAATGACTAGATTTGAGGGAAACGAAGATGGGTGAGAGTAATCAGGTGGAATTTATGTTATCCTGCCGCTGGAATAAAAGTCTATGGGATGGAAAAGAAAAAGCCTTTGGGGGCTTGGCCAAGTTCTTAAATAATCAGGAGGCTGAGCGGCATGGCGGTTCTCAGGAACCAACATCCAACCGCACAGACAAAGCCTATTAAAAATTAACAGAATAGTTTGAGATGACTATTTTAAGCGTTATGAATTGGCAAATGGCAACTACCTAGCTGAACAGATGACTGGCTCGAGCCTTAATAGTCAATTGTAAAGGAAATGGACCTCAGCAGGCTTTCAGACACCGAGGCCGTCTGCCCTGAGACTGAGCGTGGACCACATCTAAATTTAAGGATCAGCATCCCCCCAGGGAGCCAGCGTGAAAGGTCCAAGCCTAATTTCCCATCTTTGTTGAGTATTTTCTAGCAAATGAAGGGCATTTGGAGTGGGAGGGGGCGGGGGGAGCCCCCTTTAGAGTGAGACTTAAGAATGGGGGACCCGGCAACACGGTGAGAAGGACTAGCTGAAGCACTTTTTGGAATCATGTCATGATCTGGGTATATTTTTAAGATCATTGTGTTCAGCAGTTTTTGTTTTCTGTATTTCCTGATGCTGGGACATCCTGGCCTGGCTGACCCTGGAAGGACATCCTCCTGGCACTGGCCCATTCCTAGAGATAACGGGTGACTCTCCTGCAGCTTCTCTGAACATAACTGCATAATGCAGACCACCAGCCCAGAGCCCACACCTGCTGGGGCTTCCTTGACCAAACTCTCACACCTTGGGCCACTGTGTCCACTGGGCCTTCAACCCAAAGCCAGGCACCAATTAGAGCAGTGCGCCCCCACCCCGTCCACTATTCACACTAGCAGTCCCAAGACTGTGCATCAGCCTCACCCATTCCTTCTGGCACGAACCACAGCAAAATCTCTGGCTTCCGTTTTTCCCTCACATCCTGGTGGACTCTGGTGTGCCCCTGCATGGCCCAACATGGTATGTCCCCTTTCCTTGGGATCTCCCAACCCATTGGCTTCATACCTGAATAATAAGAAAACCTACACTTTAAATAACCCATGCCAAAGTTCCTAACATCAGAGAAGACCCATGGAAATGTCATGACCCCGAAAAGATGAAGCTGAGAGAGCAGCTTTGGGTTCCATGACGCAGGGCCCCTCATGCCTTCCCAAAGCCCTATATTTCATTCTCCAGACTGCAGGGAGCAGAGGGACAGTGGTCACAGAGGTACCTGAGGACACCGGTCCCTCCTTGCACTGTCTGATGCGCTGTGGAAGCTGCAAGAGCTGCTGAGGCAAAGGGCCAGGGTCTAGAAACATGGCGGAGGGAGTCACAAGGACGTTTCTTTCAGACAGGACAGGATATGCTAACTAATGGAATGCTGGGGCCAGTGGAAGAATGAAAGCGACCCAAGCTTCCAAATTCTGGCTTCTTGAAAAACAAGAGATGAGCAGCAGGAGGGGCACTGGAAAGACACAAGAAGGTTTGGATGGGAGGGATAACGGACTACTTCATTTCCTGTTTACAGACCTGGAGCAAGCAGTAACCACCAGGTGTAGTACTCCTTCCCCAAGTATTCACCGAGCCCCACAGGCTCTGTCCCAGGTGCTGAGCAGGAAGCAGCGGCTGAGCAAACTGCTCACTGCTCCCAGCTTGAGTTCTGGTGGGACGGTGAGTACGAGCATCTTGCTTGTTCCCTGGAGACCACTTGGACCCAAGACCTGCAGGCCCAGGAATCAACCACACTCTTTTTCAGCAACTCCCTGTGCATCTCACCACTGTACATTTGTGCATTGCCTCTATCAACCGCAGTGCTGCTGACTTGAAGGCATCATCAAGCTTTTAGCAGGTGAGCCAGGGTTGGTTTTAACCTACTTAGAAATATGCATGTGCTTATTTTTTTCCATTGAGTCTATCCAATTGTGTTAATACAGCCAAAGGAGCCACAAGCAGAAGACCAGGGTGGGTTCCCGGCATATGGAGAACAGTTACTTCAGGTGTTACTTAGTCCCTCACCTGACTCCAAGGACTCTTCCAGCCTTACCTTGTGCATATTATTGTACTTGGCTGCCCTCTGCCTACAGAATAATCCTTCTGTTTCTGATTGCTTCTCTAGCTCTAAGGCTGGGAGTCAAAGGTCAGCCGCAAAACCACAGATTAGGAACAAAGAGAAACATCGCTAGGCGAAAATAGGATGAGAGCTTTTCCACTGGCCCAGCCTGCCTCTGCCCTCTGAGTTGGAGGCCAGCACATCTGCTCGGACTGTGGGTAAAGTCTGTGAGTATTTTCTTCACTGGAATAAGTGCCAGAAATAGTTCCTCTAGGCGCTTTCACTAGGAATAAATTGGGGTAGATTAAAGATGGGGATAAAAAGCCAAGCAGAAGATAAAAGGTTTCCATCACTAGGTAATGCCAATTTTAGTGGCATTTAGCACAACTTCTTTCTGCCAATTTCGTGATCACTTACAATAACTTCTATTAGAGTAATAAAGCATTAAGTACAAGTTGATTGGAAATAATCTCATTGCATTCACTAATTACATGGAGACTGATTTTTTTTTCCTATTTAAAGTGTAATTTTGAAACATCTCTACTTCCTAAAAACAAAACATATCAGAGTAAAGACACATGCATTATAGAGACAGAAAATGAGATTTTTGTGTACTTAGCAAGTGCCTGATTATGAGATAGAAATAAATGGGAAATTCATCTTCAGGAAGAAAGAATGCTCTAGTTGGCTTGCTCTCACCTACTCTCCCTTGAGGTCAAATTAATATGTTCACAACCAGTAAGCTGTTTTATAGCTGGGGATGTTGATGCTCGAATATCCTCTCACTGAGTGGGGATGTCCCCTAAACACACTGTCTTTAGAGAGATTAAGTCTAAATTGCCAGCCTCTGAATTTTATGAGTCTTCCATAGCTGTGAAGGGCTGGTTTAAGTAAGGGATAGAGAGGCTTTGGCTGCATTATATTGTCATTTAGGACTGCTGTAAAATTTTGTAAGGCTGTCCGCTAAAACCCCGGCTCACAGGAGGCTGTCCTGACTCACTGGCTATGACAACACCTCTCCTACTAGCAAGTTGCTACTTCAATACTGGCACATATGGTCTGGATTCAAACTATTTGTTTCCAATTTGATAAAATACTCCTTGGTTGTTTTCAAGTTTATGGGATTATAAATGCCCTAGCCTCCAAACCCAAGTTGGGTTTTTAGAGATGGCCTTTTTGGTTTTTCTGGTACTGGAAATGATTTCCTTTCAGCCACAGGCACTTTCTCATCTATTTTTCAGCAGTATGTTTAGATCTTTCTGGCTTAGAAGAAATAAGAGGTAACCCATTTTTCAATTAAAAAAGTAATGATAATGATAGTTTGCCTTGTGTTCTGTTTTCAACTACAGGGGTCCCTCCCCCAGCCTCGGTTTTGCTTTCAGTGATTTCAATTATCCTGTGGCCAACAGCAGCCTAAAAAGATAGAATGCAAAATTCCAGAAGTAAATGCTTCATAAGTTGTAAGTTGCATGCAGTTCTGACCAGCGTGATGGAATCTCTTACCACCCAGATTTACCTTAGCCAGGTGTGAGTCATCTCTTGTCCAGCGTGTCCTGGCCGCATGTGCTGTCCACTCATTCATCGCTTAGGGGCCCTCTCAAGGAGCAGAGGGACTGTTGTATTTTGATGCCTTGTGTTCAAGTCACCCTTATTTCACACATGGAAACATACATGGGATATGTAGGCTTCAGTGCTATCAGTGGTTTTAGGCATCTGGTGGGGGTCTTGGAGCACATGCCCTACAGATAAGGGAGGCTAGTGTATTTAAAAACAACTTTGTATTATATTGTCACTTTCTTCCTAAAAGATCTTGGGCGTTAGGAGGACGTGCTATTTGTAACATTTCATAGACTTATCAGTATTTGCCCCATTTTGCAAATACTGAAAGTGAAGGTTAGAGAGACCACCATGGCTTACTCAAGATCACACCCCAAGTGTTGGCATGAGAAGTAGAAGGACCCACGTGGCCCAATCAGTAACCTTTCAGCCACAGGGCATGAAGTGCATTTTACAGGACATATGAACCACTCTGTTCACTGTGAGCTAAACCACAGCCAACTTTCACCAGCTCTTCTGGAGCACGCGTCTCACATGCAGAATCAGCTGTCAGTGTTTGATTGGCCACACTGGGCAGATGCAGACGGCCTGGACAGCTCACTGCACGGTGTCTCCTCACTTCGCACAGTCACCATCAGAGCAATGTGGAGAGGCATCCAGGACAGCCAAAGCCAAGCTGCCCTATGCTTGGGTGTGGGACACGCTGAGTCGCTGCAAGAACGCTAGTGGCACCAGCCTATTGCTGAGGACCTCAAGGGTCACCTGTACTCTCACTGCACTTGGGGTATCTCTCAAATTGCTTGGGTTCCCTCTCTAAAAGTAATAAAAGATGGGTATAAATTCTGTCTCCCTGCAAATTAAAGTAGCAGCATTCAAATTATAATGCCTCCCAGAATATTAGCACATCTCTTGTGACTGGAAGCTACTAGCCCGACAGCATACTAACTCCTGTGGACACTGTTCCTATAGGTAGTGCCTTATACAGGCAAACCAAGGTTAAGATGCTGAGATCCAGAAAGCCCTAGGTCAGGAAGCATCAGCAACTCAACTCAAGTCTTTCTTTATTTCAGTCTCTCCTGTCTGTTTACACACCTCATAGTGAGAATCAAAACATCCGAAGTACCTGGGCAAGGAGGGAGTCATCAAGGGAAACAAGGGCTATATATACTGTTGGGGGAAAATGTTCCCAACCTGAATTTGAAGATGCTCCCTGTTGTAACATTCTACCTTTCTGGACTGCAAGTTGCATTTTTAAAAACTGTTTAAAGGAATTACTTGACTCCCCTAAATATAAACACACCAAAGTAAATTGTGTGTGTACACACTTGTGCGTGTGCATGTGTGTATGTAATGTTACATCTTATCTTTGGGAGGTGAAAGGTCTTGGTGATGACTCCACCAACCCTTTAGCAGATCATCAAGCTTTTAGGAAGACACCTGGTAGAGGAGGGTCCAGAGGCATGACATGGGCCCCAGGGCTCCAGGGCCCCAACAACCACCATCTCTGTATTAACGGGAATCCTGTTCTAAATTATTCTAAATTCTGCTAAAATTAAGCCCAACTGTTCAATTTTCCATGTGTTCCTCTTAATTAAAAATGAAATGAAAGAGAAAAAGAAACCATCAAAATTATATAAATAAAAGCAGATGGGATGCAGTTTGGGAAGCTCTCTCCTATAATAACATTCCCTTTAATAAAATTCATTGGTTAATTTGGTTGATAAAAGCAGCGTTAAAATTAAATAAGAATTAACATACACTTGGGTAAATATTTGTAGTTTCCTTCGTGTGCTACCATGATAAAGGTAATTTAGCTTAAAAGCACCCATCATCTTTCTCCATAACTGATAAAGCATTACTAATTGTGTGTGTTAATATGGTACAAAATGGAATTGAACAGAGATTTTATCTTAATAACATCCCCATTAAATTAAAGGCAGAGCTATATGACAGGAGAGATAGGTCTGTTTATTCCAAATGAGCACATCAAATGAACAACTGTGGGAAGAGACTGCTAGCTAGTGTTTTCTGTACCCGACTAGCTAACAACATTACATTTATAGTTACTGTTTTAAGCAATGATTTTTTTCTTTTTTTTTGTGGGATGATCTGGGTAACGTTTCATTGAGAAAAGTGATACTTTAATTATGGTGTAGGAGATACCGATCTTTTCCTTCTTGTGTCTGATAGGATATTTCTACAAACAAGGTGCTCTGCGGAGAGTGAAGCAATACAGTAACCTTCCTTCGTGGCTTTTCACCCGCCTCCCCAGCCTCTGTGAGGCCGAGAGCAGGACCCCAGGAGACGACTGGCCGGGCTGTCCTGATCTCCTGCAGTGGGAGGGAATAGTAATGACTAACCACAAGGGTGGCGGTGCCACGGAGTCAGCACTCTCCTCCGGACCTCAGCACCCTCTCTGTAAACTTGCGTGGCTGTCGTGGGGGGCCACCGTGATGCTCTCGGCTGTGTCCCTGCCAGGCTGGACAGGCAGGAGTCCCTGCAGAGCAAGACTGAGCAGAAGGCCCCAGCCTGAGAAGCAGGAGCCCTGCTCTGATGGAAGAAAGGGAAACAGACCAGAGCCCAGGCAGCTCCGCTCTGATTAGCACAGCGCTGCGCTGTGACACCATCTGCCCGGCAGGACCGGGAGACGACTGGAACGTCAGTTGTTTTGTCTGTTCATTTGTTTGTTTTTTAAATCACATGTTCTGAACTGCCTGTTCCGAGGCTGTGGTTTGCTATGACCTCATGGCCCTGTGCGTGGACTGCTGTCCATGTGGCCATCTCACCTCCCTGCCTCAAGGAGAAAGTGTCCCCGGCCTCCCCCATGTGTGCAGGGCTGAAAGACCTATCTCTTACTAATGCCTTTGGCTACTTGTGTCGCACACACATCTGGCAGGAGGCAGCACTGGAGTGAACAGCCAGAGTCGATATTAAGTACTGACTAAGTACGAAAGCAATTTGGGAATAATTATAAACCTCCCCCAAACCATGCCTTTCAAAAAGTCAGACTGCGGGAGTGGGTGCCAGCCCTATTTTTATACCAACCCGACTGAATTCTTAATACCCGCCAAAAACAAGAAAACCATGGCTTAACATAAAGTGGGAGATGCAATAAATAATGAACTGCACCAACAGCTTAGCATTGTAGGGAGACAGATGGAAAACTTCTCTCCTGAGATCACTGCTTCCAGAATTAGAGAAGCAGATTCTGGACATGTTTGGGGGGATAGTTCAGGCCTGAATTTCAATGAGGTAGGAACAATGTTTTAGTATAAATGTAAGATTTTCATGTCTCCCATTTTGGAAATACAAAGATTATAGTATTTTTCTGTTTCATTCAGGACTCAAAAAGCAAAACCTGAACCTCAGGGCCTCCCAGAACATCTGATTCAATCAAATAAGGGAAGATACTGCCGGTGATTTGTTTCCTACAGGGCTACAATGCCATCATCTGTCCAGGAAATGGAAGGAACACCCATCTGTGTGGTAAAATTGATCAGAAAACCAGAGCTCTGGGAATAATGGAATTATTCCCATGAGAAAAGCAAAAGCAGGAACTGGTTCATAATGGCTGAAAGGGTCTCCCAGAGTTCAGTGTCCCGGATGTAGAACTGCAGCCAGGTGAGCAGGATGCAGATCTAAAGGTGGAGGGTGGGCAGTGTCATCCTGCCGCAGGCTCTGCTCGGAAGCCCCGGGATCGACACAGATTCCTCATGCTTCACCCCTTTCCTGGGAAAGAGGCCTATTCACAGAGGCCCCTGCCAAGTCACAGGTGATCCCAAGAAGGTCATTTACCCCCAAACTCCTGGCTCCCGTGACTTTTTGCCCAGCTGCTGTTCTCAAGGTAGTTACTGGAGGAGGCTTCCTTAAGGAGGGCAGATCTCTGTCCTGCACTTCTCCCCAGTGTCAGGAAACTCAGCTCCCTCTGCCTTGATTCCATGAACAAAGAGGATTTTTCTTCACTGGCTTCTCAGCTGTTTCCAACATCATTCTGTTGTCCAGTCAGCTTTTCTCTTTGAAAAGCTCTGAGATGTCCGCGAGGCAAAATTGGCATAGTACGCTGAATAGGGTTTGGGGAGCACCCGAGCCTGCTGGGTGACTTTCTCTGAGGGATCTGAGCCAGTGGGTGGTCTGAACCTTCACCAAAATGACACCACTGCATCAAGTGGTCCATTTCCTTGGAATTCCACTGACTCTGCAGGAACTGTAACGGAAAAACAACGCACACATGCATGCCTTCTTCTCTCAGGAACCCTACAAGCAATAGTTTACTCGCTGTCACCACTGCCGCAAATGCAAATGAATCATACAACATGAACGGTCAAGGGCAAACTCAACCTCCAACTGTCAGAATACCAGGAAGGAAAGGAATGTATCTCTTAATCAGAAGGATGAACAGAGAACGATAGATTCAAAGGCATATTTTTTTCTAAACCAAGAGAAGCAATGCACATGATATTAAGATTGTGTCAGTTCATCCCAAAGTCAGGCTCCAAGGGGCATGGCCGGGGAGAGCTCAAAAAGAAGTGTGGCTTCTTTTTCTTCCAGCATCTCCACCAGGATGCAGGGAAGACAGTCGGGGAACAGGATGGTGCTCACAACACTTGGTTGCCATGGGATCTGAGGAGAGTTATTTTTTTTCCCTAGGAAAATTTCAAACTTACAAAATGCTTACAGTAATTACTCCTATATATCCTTTACCTACACTCTCAAAATGTTAACATTTTGGCACAGAAGCTTTAACCTCTCTCTGTCTCGGCTCCTTCTCTTTAAAGATACTAGTTTTATTATATTTTCTTTTTGCTGTACTCTTTCAGAGAAAGCTGTGGGCCCGACAGTCCCCCACATCCTTCAGAACGCATCTCCCATGAAGGAGGACATCCAAGTACAGAACACTTTTGAACTCAATTTCTATTGCTGCCTCCCAGATTACCCCAAACCTAGTGGCTTAAAACATGATTCCTTATCCCACAACTCCTGGGGTCAGAGGTCTAGGAGCAAAGAGCTGCCCAGGGCTGTAATGAAGATGTCCCCGGGCAAGGGCGCATCAAAGTCTTGTGGGGAGGAATCTACTTTTGGCAGAATTCAGTCCTCCACAGCTGGAGGACTGTCAGCTTCAGTCTCTTAGCTGGAGCTGCCTTCAGCAACTGGATGTCACCCTCAGCTGCTCCCGGCACAAGCAACCAGCAACACGGCAGCTTGCCTCTTCCAAACCAGCAACTGGGTGAGCAACTCCAACAGAACAGGGCTGCAGTCTGATATCCCACAATCACGGCGGAGGGACGGGTACCCACAGACCTCCAGTCGCTTGTGCCGTAGTCTATGGGTTAGGAGAAAGAGATAGGCCCTGTTCACCCTCAAACTAAATAGGGAAGAAGGAACCATGTTCCATGTAATTAGTGAACACAGCGAGATTACTTCCAGTAAACATGTATTTAATGCTTTATTACTCTAATAGGAGTTATTGTAAGTGATGATGAAATTGGAAGAAAGAAGTTGTGCTAAATGCCACTAAAATTGGCATTACCAAGTGATGGAAACCTTTTATCTTCTGCTTGGCATTTTATCCCCATCTTTAATCTACCTCAATTTATTCCTAGTGAAAGCGCCTAGAGGAACTATTTCTGGCACTTAGTCCAGTGAAGAAAATACTCACAGACTTTACCCACAGCCAGAGCAGATGTGCTGGCCTCCGACTCAGAGGGCAGAGGCAAGCTGGGCCAGTGGAAAAGCTCTCATCCTATTTTTGCCTATGGCCGTGCTTCTCCTTGTGCTTAATTCCTGTCGGGCGGTGGGGATCATGGGCACCACCCTAAGTGTCTGTCAGCTGTAACATACGGTGACCGAGTTCAGGGATTAACACTGATGCTGCCCTTCCAATGTTGGATTGTCCCCTACAGATTGGATTAACTCTGATCATTAGGGGAAGGTGGTGTCTACCAGGTTTTTCATCTGTCACATTTCCCAAATTTTCCTTTGTAATTATTAAGCCATAGCTGGTTCCTCAAAATTGATGGCTCTTTGCCTAAATCATTATTACTGTGATGGCTGCGAAGTGGTGCTTTTTAAAAACCCGATCATTCTTTGTTACTTCATCATCTAAAGTCCATTAGCTGGCAAGAGAGCTAAGGAGGAGCTTTCCCTCCCGTATGTTGGTGGGAACTTCATGTCCACTGGCTGGTCAGGCTGTGGGACAAGATGGCATATAAGCTGAGTGTAGCCAACCACTGTCAAAGGGCAGACAAGGGCCCGTCAGGTGAGACACGGTGATTTGAAGTCTGAGAACAGCTGACACGCACATCTGGCCAAAGTGATACACCTTCATATACAGCGGAAGAGGAAGTGAATGCACAAGGTGTGGCCGCTCACAGTGCCTTTCCAGTGTGCCAGTCCTTGTGGCCAGCAGATCCACTCCTTGGTGGCTTGGTCCATGTGACGCTGCGGAGTACACCCAGGCCCTCACCCTGCACTGTGCTCTGAGACACAGACTGCTGGGCTGTGCCGCAGGGCCACGGACATACCTCACTCATGCAGAGGAGAAGAGCACTTGCCACAGGGAATGACATTGCCTCACAGGGGACAACCCCAGAGCAGGCTGTGACTTCATCCCCTGGGAAGGAAATGTCTCAGGCCCAGTGCAGCGGGGCAGGAATCGACAGCCCACACATGACTGCCTCCCCCCACGGCGGGCAGGTGTTTCCACAAATGAGGACACATAGATCCCTATTATTCTTATATCTTCATGGGAGAAATCTACATTACTGTCACAGTTTGCTTTGATGCTCAGATTGTCCCAGTGTGGTTAGTGGGAGCCCTTTCCGGCAGACTTCTGTGTCTCTAGAATCCTGTGAACATGTCTCTGTTGTTCTTCTTTGCTTTGCAGCACTACAAGATGATCCGGATCCAGCCTGTACTTTTCTGCCCAGCTCCAGAATCAGCCAGTTCTCCAAAGAGCTCTGGTTCCTTGTTCTGGATGGCATTTACAGACCAAGTGGGCATGCAGGAGAGGGTTTCAGTCAAGGACATGAGGGCTAGCACCGGGCAAGGCCACTGCAGCGGGTAGGCACATCAGGCCCCTGCTCTCCCACCAGTTCTCGAGCGCAATCCTGTACCCAAATTTCTCTTTAATGTCTTGGTGCACTCAAAACCACTTGAAACCTTTCATGAGTCTGCTGTGAGTACCTGGATAAATCATTCATTAGCTGTACTTAGAGTTTGATGACAAGGCCAAAATTAGTTGATTCAGTGTATTTTCAGCCTACTGCTGTAGTAGGTACCATGGAGTGTGGGCCAGCCTGGATATCGTGCCGGCCAGCCTCCCATCTGGCTAACGATGCCTCCAGGATCTCAGTGTGGGGAATGTCATCTTCCGGTCACAGCCGTGGCCAACAGCAGAGCCGGGTCTGGACACCAGCCCTCCCTGCTTACTCCAGGAACACTCATAAAGAACCCTTTCCTTTGACAAGAGAAGTCTTCCACACAAGGTTCAATATCACACAGCTTCTCCTACATGAGAAAGCTAAAGCATAAGTAATTTAAAGAACAAAGAAAAGACAGATGATAGGAAA
>NW_004955947.1:0-11619 GCF_000276665.1 Chinchilla lanigera
AAAAAAAAAAAAAAAAAAAAAAAGACTGATTGTAGGACACTCTGGCTATAAGTCATTTTGGAGATGAAAGTTTGTTGATCATTTGCAGTATAAAGCATAAAAACAGAAGTGACTAGCTAAATTCTGCCTTTTTAAAAATATTACCGTAAGAAATGTTGGTCGTCTGATGGAATCCCATGGATCATCTACCACAGAGCCAGCGTGGTACAAACTCACTGTGCTTTAGGGTGTATTTGCTATTCATGATACAGTGTGGTGGAGAAAGGAAAGCTAGACTTAGCAGCAGCACAATCATTGCCCTGGATTCCACCCATTTCATAGATTTCAGAGAACAAGTTCAGGGTTGCTAGCCAGATAGGTATGGATTTAAATAACAGCCCCATGGTTTTTTAGCTCATTTTTAAAAATAAGAATATCTGACTGTCTAGAGAATCAGATGAGTTCTTCTGCGCAAAGCAGGAGCAACAAAACAGCGAAGCTCCTGCCCTGCAGCCGTGCGGGAGGAGCAAAGCGGTGACAGTTTAATCATAGAGACCCTGTATGTTTCACGCTGGTTCTTGAATCTAAACCTTTAACAATGCTATGAAAAGCAGTCCTGTTTAAACTAATGTTTCAGATGCATCTCTCATATTTTCCTATGGATTTCTTTGTGGCTGCCAGGCAGACATGTGTTTTTCTCTGGGTACTGCCGCAGAGCTCCCTCATGGGATAGCTTGCAACCCTTAGTCAACACTGGGGAAGTACACGTTTCCCTATATGCGAACTTAGTGCGTATCCACTGCATAACAACTCTAGGCGCAGTCCCCCATGTGCTGAACATTCTTTCGGGCCCAACTTTCCCTTCAGAGATAACTTACTTAAATCTCCTTAGTGTCATTGCATGAATAATTCTTTAGGACAGAGGTATTTAATATTGTCACAAAGATATACTAAATGCTGTAACCTCGGAAAAATTATTTAGGTAGTATCAAACACAGAAAAATAAAGTATACGGCAGATCTCTAAGCTTAGAAGTTGCATGTCATATAGTGAAGTGAAATGCTTTATACAAAGACGTTCATATGATCAGGTTCCCTAGATCTGGATTTTAGCATAAAGAGTTCTACATAGGTCTCTGAAGAAACTTAGAGAACAAAAGGCTGCATTTCTCCTCTAAGTTTTCTGGATTGAGTCTCTTAATGAGAAGGCTCAGACTCCTATAGATAAAATTACAAGATCTGGAGTCAGTTGGTTTGTGGGCAAAATTCAACTTCTAGCAGGTTTTAGCTGTGAAATGGAATACTATGATACAGCATAGGTATTTGTTGTGATGAAATAATGAATGTAAATTGTATAGCGTGAAGTCTAGCACATAGGAAGTGTTCAATATAGAAGAAAAAAGAATACCATTTTAGCTCAACACTTACTTTCATTGTCTGTGAGGCGAAAAGCTATGGAGAAATTTGCAGGTAATCTTGGGGTTTTCTTGGGTCTGGAATAGTGCAGCTCCAGCCCTCCAGGTAGGAAAGGGAAATGTTCACCGGCACCTCCCCCATGGCTGCACGGCAGAGCTTTGTTGTTCTGTGGTTGCTGCTTTGCTCAGAAGAACTGATCTGATTCTCCAGACTGTCAGATATTCTTATTTTTAAAAATGAGCTAACAAATCATGGGGCTACTATTTAAATCCATACCTATCTGGCTCCTTATTCTGATCTCTTCTTGCTCTGCCCTGCTACCTCTCAAAACGAAAATCCCCGAAAAGTCATCATGCTATCTGTCATAGGGAGACCCTTGAGAAAGTGATGGAGATTTCCATTACTTAGTGACTTGACAATTCCTGTGAAAAGATACAAATGACTTTAAATTGAAGTACTTGTGGGGGCTTTGAAACATGATTAAGAATACATAATCAGACACTTTCAGAGACCTGTTTTTGTAGATCTTTCTCTTGTGCTCCAGCTGCATGTGCGTGTGGTCATGTCATAACTGTTTAACAATCACCTGATTCTTCCACTTAGAGAAGGGACGGAGATATGGCACGTGGAGCCATTCTAGGCTAATCCAGAGGAATCCCTTCATTTGGGGAGAGGCAGGAATGTGGTGGTGGGTACACTGCTTGGGTATGATGAAAATCCAATTTAGCTAAATTACCCAGAAATTTCCTAATTGTTAGAGCATGAGTCCCTGAGGTTCCCAAGCAAATAACTTATTCTTCGTATTTCTGATGGTATTTCCTCTCCCTGGGAAATCAGTACCTAGGTTAGAGTGTGGAGAGAGCAGAGGTTAGAGGAGAAGGATCCCAGGTGTAAAGAAGAACTACATAAAAATTCTTTCTTAGCAGAGTGGGAATACATGATTTTGTTTGCACTAAAAGCACGTGTAATGTGATCCCACCAGATTAGTTTTTGAGCACCAACTTGGCAGAAAGCAGTATAGCAGTGCTTTGGGTATTTTTTTCACATGTTCCTGCTTATAAGACTTTTAAGACGTCAACCATGTAGTTTTCAATGTTAAAAATTCTGTATTGTAAATTAACAGTAATGTTGATCTTTTGATACACAAGTCTATCCATCTGGGCACATGCACAGGTTCTTTAACCACCACTGCAGTCAGATCGCAGAACTATGCCTTCACCTTAAGGATCTCTCTCATGCTAGCTGTGCCTCTTTTTAGCAGTTTCGTTGTGGTGTTTCTAAGAACTGATTTTATTTGTTTCTTCTCCCCAGAGTTCACTGTGTTCTTGTTCTGTAAGTTTATATATTTCACCATATTTTGGAAATTTTCAACTCTCATATCCTCAGTTTTTGGAGCACTGTACTATTCTTTGTGACTCCATGTAAACAAATATTAAATATTTAGGTACATTATGTAAATCATTGTGATTCCTTTGTTTTGTTTTGTTTTTGCATTTTTTTCTCTTCACAGTTCAGTTCAGAAATTTATCTGTGGATTTATCTGTAAATATGTGTATATGTCCCAGACCCACTCTTTAGTTTATCATCTCCAGTAGGCTATTGAGGCTTCAAGTGAGTTTTAAATTTTGGTTATTGGATTTTCGTAATGATAAAATTTCCATTTACTTCACCTTCATATCTTTCACTTTTTTTGCTGTTTTTAAATTTATCTTTTCCGTCATATCTAGAGAGCTTTGCCTTATTTGTTGGAGCATTTTTATAATGTTTGCTATAAAGTCTCTCAGATAATTCCAGTATCTGTGTCATTTCAATATTAGTGTCTGTTGGTTGTCTTACCCCATGTGGGTTGAGATTTCTGAGCTCTTTACATGCCAAACAATTTTAGATTATACCTTGGATAGTTTGGATGTTAATTTAAGAGACTCTGGGTTTTCTTTAATCTTTTGGAGACTGTTGACATTTTTGTGGTAGTAGGCAGTGAATCCAAGGGTGACAAGTTCTGTCTAGCCTCCGGGGCCTCGTGGCTTCATTGTCAGGTCTGTGTTCAGAGAACTTGCAGGCGTTCTGATCTATCCGGTGTGCAGACCCTGGTGGCCAGTCCAGGGCAGTGCGTTCAGTTCTCCCAGTCTTTGTTATGCTGGGTAGGACCCAGTCTATATATGCAACCGGAGTCTGGCACTAGGAATTTCTAAGTGATTTGTGGGGCTAAAGGCTCCTTTCTACCCCAGGACTCCCCGTTTCCTGAGAGTCCCCTGCTGGGTCTTGTGGTGGAAAGCTGGAGCTTTATGGAGTCCTTGTGGCCCCTTGTCATGAATGCATCTGCACTTGGGTCCCATGGGTGAGAGGAGGGGTTGAGGAAAGAACTGCACTTGTTCTGCTCTAGTTGGGTCTGAGGGTCTTACTCACTTAGCCTCAAAATTTATTCTCTCTTTAGCATGAATTATTTCTAAATTTCTTTGGAGTAAGCTGGAGAGGGAAAGTCATTTTGCTAGAAGCTGGCACTTCTCTCATTTGAGTCTGAGGAGTGGACGCTGTCTGGTACCCAACATAGCAAACAGGTGATGGATGGAGGATCCAGCTGTCTCTGGTCAAGACCCTGGACCAGTGGAATTCTTTGCAGCGTAAGAGATCTGAAACCAACTTTCAGAAAACCAGAGGCAGAGGGAAAAGGGTGTGAGAAAGAAACGGTTAGTGTGTCTCAGGGAGCCGACCTTGTTGCAGTGGCCTGGTGTTGAAGTGAACAAAGCTGGGGTCGTGGGATTTCGGATTTTATTAAGAATTGGGGGGATATGAATTCTAAATCCTAAAATGACTTGATTTTTATAGGACTTCTGTTTATTTTAAAAACACAACTTCTACTGTGACTTAATAGTTCAAGGAGCACATTTTGATGTTTCTGATTTTGGGAGGTTAGTGGAACTCAAAAGTTAGTAGAACTGAGATTTCCAGCCATACTTTCCCACCTTTCCAAGGCAAGAAAGTAAAAGAATCCTATTTATATATAAACTGTTTAAAGATCTAGTTTTAGGTGCACAAAATATTTAATAAGCATTGTCCACTTCAGACTCTGAGCTAGATACAACCATGTGATTGGTTACCAGAATAAAAGTTAAATGATTTTAAAAAATAAAATCCCTAAGTGGTGCATAAAAGTGATGTCACTGAAATCTGAGAACGCTCTTTAGCGGTTTATATTTGTACAATGACATCCTGCTGCTATCTGATGTTAAGAAAAAAAAAAAGCAAAATTCCTTAGAGAAAATTAGCTATTTGAACCTGGGCCGTTGAATACATTTAACTCCTGCAGTTTGGCAGAATATTACATCATCCAAATGGTGAACATAAACTCGAGGTGTAAGAGATATGAGCTGCAGTTTGCGATCCTGACTCCCAGGCAGTAGATTTCAGAAGGTGATAAGTTAAAGCTTCTGAGGAAAAAGGTAAACTAACCCTGGAGCTGCTGGTGACATACGCTGGCTGGGCTGAAACCAAGACACTTCCATTAGCCTAAGAGATATGGGGCTATTTTATTTTTAAAGATATAATTTCCTGGGGCTGGCTGGAGGTGTAGCTTAGTGGTAGAGCACATGCCTATCATGCATGAGGCACTGGGTTCAATTGGCAGTGTGTATTATTTATATATATAAGATATATACAATTTTCCATATTATTGTTGTATCAAGTATAATAATACTCAGATAATGAATTATTTCCTTACTGGAGAACTTGAAGTTGAGTACAATTCAAAATGGCTCATTTTTCAGCAATAACGACAAATGACCTTGGACATAAATAACATGAACATAATGTCTAATGAAAGAATGAAAAACTACAAAAAATTGTGAGTTACGATAATTCCTTTACTTTCCTCCTTTCTGAGAACTGAAAAGAATTTGTCTTGTGGAAAATACTAAAGCTTTTAAGTCTAGTTCTGAGTAGGTTATTGGGTGGGAGAAAAGATGTTATTTTATTTTCCTGACTGTAGATTGCTGACATTCATTGGTCTGTGACAGTTGCTGCAGTCCGTTCTACAGACCCCCGAGGGGCAGCGTGGTGGCCACCACCAGCCTCACAGTGCCAGCCCTGGCTTTACTGTTTGCTTAGGCCCATCATGTGTTTTATTTAACATTTTATTTAACTGAATCAGAAAATGAGGTTAGTAGTGTTTATTGCTTGGGACTGTAAATGCTAAACTTAGCTCAGTTAGTTCACACTTAGTGAACACTGTGTAAGTGTTGATTATTCTGGTGACATAAAAATTCTATTGAACAATTCAACTCACTCAGTGAAAGATCTTTCCCTGAAAAAAAATTGTGCTATAAAGTATTGCTACCTTGAATATAATATAGGATTATTGTCCTCTAGTGTTTCAAAATCCACTATATAACCAAGGGCATTAAACTGCAATTTTAGAAATTGTTTAAAAATATTTGTAAAATTAAACTATTCAAACACAGAAAGTGAGTAATGTACTCATGGATTCTTGGTTTTCTTAAGGATTCAGTTTGAAAATCTTGAATCTCTTCCTGTCTCCCTGTATATAATAGAGATTGCCTAAAAATGTAGTTCCATTCCATGACCTGAATATTGATCATGCTCTACTAAGACTAATATTTCAAATTAACTTTCTATGTTTGCCTTTGAATCTGATCAGTAACACTTTAGGTATATACTTTTTTCTTTTCTTTTCTTACATATACGAGAATGGCAGGGCAGAAAGAAAGCTAAACGAGTTCTGTGTTTAAGTGTGAAAGCTGTCAGCAGAGGACTGAGCCTTGGCAAGCCGTGAGACTAGGAGCGGAAGTTGGCGCCTGGCTTTGCGCTCACCTTGTGCCCCTCTTGACGGGGCTCAGTGTGCACCTCAGCAGTGACCGAGGGCAACTCAGGTCTGCGGGTGCCTGCCTCGGCCTTTCCCTCACAATGACACAGGCTCCACTCCTGTTACCCTTTAAGGCTCAGAAAACTTCCCAGGGTGTTGGTTTTTCTCTTTGCAGTATCCATAGCTTCTCCTGCACAGGTATGGCTTCCTTGGCGGCAAAATACAGAAGATTGTGCAATATTTTTTATTCTATCGAGTGCAGCCCAGCTTTAGTATGAGTGGTGTAAGTCTCCTTTGATGTCCGGGTTTTGCATATCTGCAATTGTTTCCAGGATGTTATTCTCCTCTTGAATAAGGAGCAGAAGTGCTACTTTGCTCCATTAACCCCAAGGGTCGGAGGGCTTAGTCTATGATCGCCAGACATTTTTTGATATCAACTGGAAGGCCTTGTGAGGTTCTCTGGGCTCTGTTTTCCATAAATTAACTGACTCCGTGTCTCTTCCCTCTGTTCTTTTATGGGAATCACAACTATTTTTCAGCTCACTGGAATTCAGTACATGCTGGATGAGTATTCGTCTCATAGTAATTTGTGATTTAGTGAATGGAGTGACTCATCAGGTGATGAAACTGCTCCCTCCGCAGAGGTAAGGAGGAGGCACAAATGAGACCTAGAAGGAAAGCCAGAAAAGTTCACCAAAAGGAGATGGTTGGCAATGAAGACCTTGTGCTGAGGCCTTAGTCTTCTTCATGAAACCCAGGTTTCCTGGAAGAGCCCCTCTGAAGGTTTAGCTCTGCAGGAACTGCCTGCAGTGTCCACATACAATTGTATGAGGAGCGCAGCCTGGAAGTGCTATTTGGACCTGTTCTTCTGGCCCACCCCACAGATTACCCACTTCTTGCTATTTCCTTCAGTTCCAGACCTTGCAAACAACTGATCTTTGCGAAAAAGTAGGTGGAGATCACAGCAAAGTAGGACCAATGACAGAGCTTGCATATCCCACAGACACACAAGGTCCTGGAGGCCAGAAAGGACACGATTAAGTCTTTGTAAGAACTTCTGTTACAAAGTTTCAGACAGTTCTTCTAGGCTTTTCCTTCCATAATAAAATCATACTGCTGCTTGATTTCTGCAAATAGAGGGCAAATTCTTCATCTTGCTTTGGATGAGAAAGAGAAATTATAGTTGGGTTTGCCTGTAGCTAGCATCGCAAGAGTCAGGGTCTGGTGTTTTAAAGTTGTCTTCCAAAATATTGGAAGCATTCTTTCTACACCTCTAAAGTAGCCTCGTCTAAGTTGGGATGAAAACCTGTAGGATATCATTTTTACCACCGTGCCAAACGTGAGGCACTTTGATCTCAGTCTAGAGAATAAGCACCACCAGCTCTCACCCCGACCAGATATTCTGAGGTGGTGCCCTGCTTTTTTCTTTGGGCCAGCAGATTCACTAGAGTGAAAACCCCAGGCTATCTGCAGCCCGCTGCTGGCGGTGGCAGAGGTGGGTCCGTGCTGTGGGGAAGGGGCTCCCCACGCAGGGCTTCTGTTTCTGTCATCTGGGAGCCACAGAAGTTCGCTAGAAACTTACAGGGAATGTGGAAAGACACACCCCACGCAGACTCTCCACAGATGCTGTAATCGGTTGGCATCGAATACTACTTCTTAGTAACCGGAAGGAGGCAAAGGGAAAGAATTAAACTGCTATGCATTTGCTTAGCCTGGGAGGGTCTGCAGAGGCTTCATGTGGGCTGGACACACCCAACCCTTGTCTCCCCGGGTTTCTTCACTGGAGTAGAAATACTGACTGAGCACACGATCCCTCTGCCTGGGCCCTCTGCACACAGTTAACAAAAACTCAACTCTGAACCCACAGTCATATAAAAACCCATTCATATTATGCTCCCTGTAGCACATAGGAAAAAAAATCTCTCCACCCAACCTGTAAGAGCGAAGACCCCCGGTCAGTAACCCCTTCCACTTCTACCTCCTCCGGTAGCTGCAGTTTGATGCCTGAACGGGACATGGCTTCCTGACAGGGAGTGCAGAGGGTTCCCTGTTAGCTGGGCAGGAAGGAACTGAGAATCCATGTGGGTCTGTAGACTGACTCTGTGAAGTGCTGGTGCCTATGGAGTGGGACATCTGCCCTCAACGGCCTCCACACACAGGCACTGTTAGAGGGTTGGATGTGTGCAGTGGACGGGAAGGTAAAGTGCATGTCTCCCTTTGCACCTCCTTGCCCGTCTGTTTATCACCTTATTTTCTCCCTCCACTCCAGGTCTCCCGGGCAGGAGTTCTGATCGTTCTTCAGATTCATAACATTGAAATGTGATGGCTCCCACCTCCAGACTCTCCCCACACAGTGCCTCTTCTCTGCTAACGCTACCCTTGTTTTCCTGGGAGAGCAACTTCTAGTGACTATAAGAGGTCAGACTGTTGGCTGAACTAATTCACACTTCATCATTAAAAATGGATAGCCTTCTTATTACTCCCTAAAAGTTGGTATTTTAAGAGTCCTATTATCAAAAGAATCTATAGTTGGGAATCTTTTAGAAACCATGGAGTGAACTAAACCAAATGTGGGGCAAAAGCAGTAGCATCTGTGTGTCTAGCTCTGGAGCAGGCAGGTCTGGGGTTCATGCCACTGAGGTTGCACTGGGAAGCCACTGAGCACGGGCGTCCTGGCTGATGGGAAGGAGCCTGGCCACAAGAGCGGCATGGCCTGCAAAATCTTCAGACGTCTTTTGGCCAGCTTCTGACTTCTCGAGTGAGCAGAGTGTCCACTAAGAATCACGGCTGCCTGAGGGCACTTGCACCTTTCCTTGTCCACCAGAGCAGGAGGGGCCAGGCATGGCTGGCTTGAGACTGACCGTGCCGCCTTCACGGGTGCAGGGTGGTGCTGCTCACTGAGATTTCACAGGACGATGCATACAGCAGGTGAAAGAAGGGGATGGGGCAAGGTGCTCCACCAAATGGGCCGACCGAGGACCCGGTGTTGGGACAGCCACACAGCTCAGCCTCTGCCTGTGCTCTGCACTGTGTCAGCGCCACCAAACCACCGTGACACCGTGCGGCAGGAGCCATCTGCTGCAGTCCAGAGGGGGAAGACAAAGCTCGGGAAGAAAAGCCACATGCCTAATGTTCTAGGCAACTAAGTCAGAGAGAATATTGCAGGTAGTCGGACAGGGCTTGGCCCGCAAAGGAGCCAGTGCAGAGGATGAGACACCTTGAAACTGTGGGGGAGACCAGGCACCTCCAGCTGAGCACCAGGCCTCAAGACAGAAGATGAAACAAATGCATCACATAATGTTTATCCCTGACAAACATCAGGGATTGATATTCTAAATAGGTATCTACCGCCTTGAGGAAGCCGGAAAGAGCTACTAACCCAACCCCCTACAGGAAAAGCCCCTGTTCTATGTGCATGCCCGCTTGCTACGTGACTGCTTCTCTGTTTGACCCTGACTCAATCTAGTTTACCTGAGCAATTATGCTTACTTTCCCCCAGTAAATACGTTCTGCTCTTAACCTCCGTTGCCCCTGAAATTCATTCTTCGATTTTAGAGAACACGACCTTGTACCAGACATCTCGCAGGCTGGGAGTTTGTCTCCCCCGCATCACTGAGGTCCTCAGTTGGAAGGCTGTGAACACCTGACGCTGAGACTCCAAGCACTCACCGGGCCAGGAGGGACCTTGTGTAACCAAACCTCGCTTTTGCCATTTGAGTGAGCGCGCCCGTGTGTGTGTGTGTGTGTGTGTGTGTGTGTGTGTGTGTGTGCACATGTGCATGCATGCACGTACTTGTGGAGCAAAGCGGGAGGAGAGTCCCCGTGAAGCAGAAGCTGGTGAGTGAGCTGCGGCTGGCGCTGTGTCTGGCCACACAGCAGTTCTCCGTGCTCCAGCCTGGCTGTGGGAACCCAGGCAGGTACGATGGGCAAGGACACTTCGGCCTTTCCCAGTCCTCCTTAGAGGTGGCCATTGTGTCCCTCAGAAAAGCCAGGGAAGGTCTTGGGAGTGGCCCTCGCTTGGGAGGCAGCTGCTCACGTCGGCTCGAGAGCTGCTACTGTCTCAGGACTGCGTTAAGCGCTGAGGGACACCGAGCTCTGCATCTCTTCACAGCGCCGAGGGTCCACTGCCTCTTTCTCTCCCCCTCTGGCCGAAGCCACGCCCCCGGCTTGTCTCTCTCCTGCCACATGCGTGTTTGTCAGAGGTTTAACTATAGCTGTATGAGTATTTTGTGTGCCATGGGCCTGAAGCTGACTGTAGGGAAATCAGACAATTCAGTGGATCAGATCTTCCTCTGGGAGCAGAGGATTAAAGGAGGCTTTCCTCCATGGGACGGCATCTGCCAGGAAAGCCTCAGTCACGCTCGTGCAGACCCTCGAAGGCAGGCACCACGGGCTGAAACTGACAAGCCCTGTGAGTCACCAGACTGGAAGCACGGCCTAAAATATGAGGTGTGAGCAGAAGGCGCAGTGGTTATGTTTGCGTGGTCCTGGAGATTGAACCCTGGGGCTTTGCACTGAGCAGCATCCTCAACCCAGTGTTTAAATTTCTAAGATGGGGTCTCACTGGCTAAGTTGCTCAGAGTGGGCTTGAACTGGCAATCCTCCTGTATCAGCCTCCTTGAGCTCTGAGGGTGTGGTCCTGTGCCACCAAGCCCAGTCCTGAATGTTTACATTTTAAAAATTAAACAACAGAATCCTCCCCCCTGCCTCAAACACACTGATCCATCATTCTGGCCACTTCCAAGCAAGTCTGGCGTCCTCTTAGGGACTGTCTTTAGCTGTGCTGACACAGCTGCCTCAGTGTCTGGAATTAGATCGAAATGTTTACATTTCATGGTCATGTCTGACTTTGGGGAAGAGCCAGAAGTCGGATGGTGCCACATCCAAGGAATAAGGTAAATGAGGACACACCGTAAAGTTTTTATTTAGCATAAATTGGTGTAGTATTTTGCAATGATTCAGGACATCAAGGCAGCCATTAAAAGACCCTCATGAAAGAGGATTTCCAGAGCTGTTCCAGAAAGAGGTAAAAACAGTGGGATAAGTGTGCCCGAAGTAAGGGGGAGGATTTCGAGGTGGGTTAATGATGATGTATCTTTTACTATAATAATTTTTATTTAAACATTCACTTCAATATATCACTAGATAGATCATTTACCCATTTATAAACCAGTTGAAAAAAGTTCTCTAAAATTTTCTTTGGGCAGAAAAAAAACTACAGTATGTTCAGGGTCAGTAAAGCGGTTCTAGGGATCAAGTGCACTAGGGTGGCAGGGTGGGCATGGGGGTGTCAGGTGCTTCCCACCCCTAAAAGCATGTGATTTTTAAGATTTTTAATAATAAAAACTATCTCTATATATAGTTTATATATATATAGTTTAATAATATTAAAGTTTAAATATATAA
>NW_004955948.1:0-8314 GCF_000276665.1 Chinchilla lanigera
CAATGTGACTTCCTTTATGTTTTGGACAATACCTGTATATTCCAAATGCTTTCTCACATTGCTTACATAGGCTTTCTGTCCAGTGTTATCTTGTTCAAGTATTTACACTCTATCAACTGGATTTCTTTGCACACTTCTTACAAACATAGTTACTCCCCCATCTGAGTTCTTTTATGTCTGTAAATGAAGAGCTGCATCACATCTTTTCCCACACTACCTATATACATGTGGTTTGCACCGGTATGCCTTCTTTCATGTATTTGATGGTATTTTGGTGCACTGAATGTTTTTCCACATTGCTTACATACAAAGTGTTTATTCTCGATATACTCATTCAGGTGTTTGACACATACTCTGTTGGCTGAGTATTCCACATTATGGATACACACAGAGTTTCTCTTCAGTGTGACATCTTTCATGTATTTGAAGATATTTCTGTCTAGTGTACACCTTCCCACATTGTTCACAAACATAGTGCTTCTCCCCACTGTGCATTCTCTCATGTCTTTGACAGTGACTGCATATGCGGAATGCTTTCCCACATTGCTTGCATACATAGAGCTTCTCACCATTGTGGGATCTTGTATGTCTCTGGTACATCAAGTTATCAGCAAATCCTTTTCCACATTGCTTATGTACACGAGATTTCTCACTAGTGTGGGATCTTGTACATCTATGATATGTGGAATTAATAGTAAATCCTTTTAAACGTTGCTTACAAACATAGGGTTTCTCACCAGTGTGGGATTTTGCATATCTATGATATGTGGACTTATTATTAAATCCTTTTCCACATCGCTTACTTGTGTAGGGTTTGTTACCAGTGTGATTATTTTCACATATATCATAATTACTCTGTGTAGTGAATGCTTTCTGACATTCCTTGCATACATAGAATGGCTTCCCAGTGAATTCTTTCACATACTTTACAATAATGCTGTGAAGTGAATGCTCTCTCACATTGTTCACACATATAGTGTTTGTTCTAGTGTGAATATTCCATGCCTTTGACAGTGACTCTGTGTGCTGAATGCTTTCCAATGCTTATGTATATAGTATTTCACACCCGTATGATTAATTTCATGTATTTTATCAGATATCTGTGTAATGAATGCTTTCCCACATTTATTACACACACTTTGTTTCTTCCCATTGTCTATTATTTTATGTGTATGAAAGGAATTTCTATGAGCTAGTACTTTCATATATGTCATATATATAGGCCTTCTTTTCAGTATGTTTTCATACATGTATTTGAATATGGTGTGAAGAAATGAAAGTTTTCTCACATTGTTTGCATTAATATGGATTTCTCCCACTATGATTTCTTTCATGCATTTGAACACCACTGGGTGTGCTGGAGGCTTTCATACTTTCCTTACCTAAAAACATCTCCTCTTCTGGTGAGTTTTCTCACTAAGATCGGAGGAGACTTTCCAGCAGTGCTCATTTAGATAGGGTTTCTCTCCAATCTTTCTTGTTTCATGTTTTTGAAAGAACTGAGTATCCGTGTAGGGTTTTCCATGTTCATTGCATTTATACAGCTTCTCTGCACATCCTAAATAATCATCAGGATTCAGGTGAGTGTGAGCTATAATGCGCACATTGAGGTTCAAATGCCCAATCAGAGGATTTCTACAAGCAAGGATTCCAGTCGGTTTTAAAGCACTTTGTTGTGTGTCTACATTAGCATCTGGAGTCCAAATGAGTATTTCTTCCTGTTGTTTCTAAGCTTTCTATTGATAGCATTTTTCTACCATTTCACTTCTGCAATCAAAAGGACAAAATATCCATGAAAATAAAATTGTTCTTATATTAATTAGTCAGGACAAGTTCTAGATTGATACCTGCTAAGAAATTTTGAGCATGAGATGATCTAACAACTTGGAGGGGGACTGAAAAACACCAATACCCAGTTTCCAAATTAAATGGTATTTCTTTGCAAATTTTTATTTGGCATATGTCTGCAATACACAAGGTCTAGTCTCATAGAGGGGAGGGGTACATTTGTGTCTCACAAGTTCATGAGTTTTGATACCTTTGCACCCATCCCTCTCCCCTTCCTTCCTTAACCTGATCATCTTTCTCATCGCCAAAAGTTAAACTTTCTCTTCACTATCATCTCTCTTTTATTTTACTTCTTCTTTTTTTTTTTTTTTTGGTTTTTCTCCGGTACCGGGAACTGAACTTGCGCTTGCCAGGCAGGCGCTTTGCCACTGAGCTAAATCCCCAGCCCCTCTTTTATTTTACTTCTTATTTTTAATTTCTCATTTAAGAGAACACGTGATATTTCACTTCCTGCTTCTAACTTATTTCACTTAATGTTATGGGATGGAGTCCCAATTATTTTTGGTTTTTGACCAATTATATGATCGCATTCTTCTTCTTTTTTTTTTTTTTTTTTTTTTTTTTCTCCGGTACTGGGAACCGAACTCACGACCTTGCGCTTGCCAGGCAGGCGCTTTTGCCGCTGAGCTAAATCCCCAGCCCGATCTCATTCTTCTTTATGGCTGAACATACAGCATATATTTTCTGGGCTCAGAGTTAAACAGAGCTCTTAGCACTGAATTTCATTTCTAGATTTGTTTTCTATTTTATTTTGGGAGAAATTCTCATGGATTATTGATTTCCTCAGGCGGAACATCAGGTTGCTATTCTTCTGGTTCTGCAACCCAGAGTGCAGGGAATAACAAATGCACCACTGTGATGAGCTGGCCCCACATTTCCGTGATTCAGACATCCTGTGATGGGCCTCTGGGCTGTTTCCAGAGTTCAACTCGTTTGAATTACGTCAAGAGCTTAGCTATTGTGAATACCCACGCACACTCTGCATTGACCATGTGTATGCATGGATCACTCAAATAGGATGATTTTAATTCCGTTGTGAATATCTGGGGAAGTAAGCCTGGATCAAATAGACTTCTATTTTTACTTTGTGACATCTGAATATTGATGAACACTGTGCTTTTATTTTACATTCTGACCAAATATATATCAGGGTGTCTTCTAAGAATTTTAGGACAAGAATGGACTAGATATCTGGGGGAAAGATTTGAAAACATCTACTATTACAATAATAGCATTCATTTGCATTTTCAAAACTCCCCCAGGTTACCTATTTTATAGATGATGAATGTAGCAAACTCATATGCATGTATGAATAGATTTCTTGAATACGAGTTCTCAAAATTCAAAGTTTTTCTTTCCATATATTATTATACATTCTATCAAAATGTAATGTTCTACATTTCAGTGATGTTGGTCATGAAAGTATTTTCTTATATCAATACACCAGATAGTAACATTTGTTGCACCATATCAGTATTACCTCAGTTTCCTACACTGGAATATTTCAGTATTCAAATATTAGATTATATGAAATCATACTTATCCAGATGTGGGTAATTTTTGAGACATTAAATAAATTTAATGACCTCATTTGTAATATTTCTGCTCACACACGGACTCTCGAGGAACATTTTCCTCTTGGTTCAAGTTACCTTAGATTCTTTGAGTAAGTTTTGTACTTTTATTCAATTTGCTGGTTATCTCAGCTTGATCTTGACTTATAGATAAATATAAAATGTCACTATACACTACATGAAATCTAATAGATTCCACTTAGATTCACAGTATGATGTAACCAGTCTGAGATATTCTTCAACATGGTTTCAATGTCTATTTAATGAAGCAGCACCAGTGAGCAAGAACCAAGGCTCTACGATTGTATCAAAGAGAAAAAGCCACTTGTTTTGCAGTACTTTATGATTCTTCAGTGTATTGTCATTTTGGGGTTTTTAGTTAGCTAATGAATGAATACATTAGACACTTCTGGCTTTGAGTTGGGATTTTACATAGCTTGTAATTTAATTCTGTTTCTTGCTCTTTTTATTAATCCATAGCATTTTTATAATAAATATTATAATACCACCTACTAAAAAAAACAAATGTCAAATGCTTTGCCCCAAGGTCACTAGGAAACCCATGCTGAGACTGTTAAACACCTTTTCAATGGAGCAGGTCCGATTAACTGATAAAAGGCAGCCTCACAATGAATCAGACCCTGGTGATGTGGCAGGGACAGCCAAAATATTAATGGTGGAGCTTATCAAAGTTTGGTGTTCTCTTTTTCCATTATGAGAATGCACTCTCCTCCAACCAAACATTTGCTAGGGGAACCCTCTTACCTACAGGCACTTTCTGTTTCTCAGGGAAAGTGGCAAATCCATCATATCTTTCTCTCAGAAATTATGCAAACGAAGTCTGTTTCAGAGCATGAGGTTCACAGGTTTTTACATATACATGTTACTGATCGAGTCCAGCAAACTTATGCATGCTAGAACTGCAATGCTGTATAGAAAGTCCCAAAGAAACAAGAGCCAAAACCTCAGAAGGCAGGGAAACCCACAGTGGCTTTTACAGAAGTCTATAATTAAACCTGCATTGTGCAGATTATCACTGTAAGCACCTTTTCTGTTGGTGTTCTTTCCAGCTGGGGCCACCCACAGGGAAGGTTTCCTCGGTGCCAAGGAAACATCAAGGTGAAGATCATTTCTCTTTCTATGCAGGCTCAAGATGGGGCTCATCATCAAGGTATGGTTGTTGCAACACAACAATCTTGACGAGTTAAATCAGAGGAGATTGAACCCAAATCTTTGCATAGGATGTTTTATTCATACTACATGAACTGATAAAGTAGAAGGAAAATGCTAAGACACTTTATGTGGATTTAAAACCGACAAAAACACCTTTGAGAATACAAAGAATTCTGTAATTTCTTGTATGTATTCAAATGTGTTGGAAATCAGGCAATGAAAAAAGAACTGCATTCCTTCAGTTCTTTCCAAATCAAGGTGCAGCTTCTCTTCCAGGGTCATGTACCTCACGAAGACCTTGTTGCACTTATCCTTTGAAATTGTATGTCGACCTCCGCTCCATTAACACTGACCCATTCATTCTTCCTAGAGTAAACCAAAACATAGCTAAAAATGCATTTTCCTTCCAAAAATGTGTTCCTGATTCAGGTTTAACATTTTTCTGCCTGAACCAATACCTATGTGGTAAAGAGAGAAAGCTTTGAAGAACCTGTTAGTTTTAGACATGGGGTGAAAGAGTAGCTGTTCTTGGGCAAGGTAGATGCTGTTTCTCTCTTTGCCACTTGTTCAGTCCTGTGTCTCTTCTCAGAAAACTTCTGCCTTTCTGTTTTTTGTGCCTGTTTCTACCGTGACAAAGAGGAGTCGTGTACCTCTCCGTTACAAATAAAAAAGAGTAGTGTTTCCTTATCTGAGTGGGCTAACATTCCATGTCTGCAATGTGTGTGTCCAATATTGGATGTTAGCATTATCACACACATAGAAACACACATGTACATATATTATTTTACATATTTATACTTATGGAATAATTTGATAAATTATTTATGGATAAATATTGACAATGGTACTTAATACTTAAATTGATATAACCATGGTGACATCAGTATCACGTGAATGTGTTGTCTTTCTCTTTATATCTCATCCTCCACTGTACTTAAAACTTGTCATGTTGTGACATCACATGAAAACCTTCTGATGAAATATACTGAGATAAATAATGGATCAAAGTGGCATTAGATTTAATTATGCTACTGAAAAAAGCACATGATTTAAATTTTGTCATCTTCATTTTTGAACTTACAATTTAATATTATGAGACCCTGCTGAAATTCCATTTTGGGAGCATGTGGATAAAGAAAGACTATGATTGCTTAGCTGGTGCCAAACCCCAAAGCCTGGACAGACGGGGGCGAAGGTTGTGCAGTACAATCCCTGCGACCCTGGATGAAGTGTTTGCTAGGTGAACCCCATGCTTCAGTTCCTGTGCATTTAATTCACACACTTGTGATTACCACGTGACTGTACTGCACAATGGCGGCTCCATATTCCTGTCATTACAGGATGCCATCCTTCCTACCCCTCACTATTCCATGACTGCCAGTCACATTCCGTGTGTTTTCTTCAGAACCCTAGGAACTTGCGTGAAATCCTGACACACTTGCATATTCTGGATGCTGGTGTTTATGGAAGACTGAATTCATATACAAGGCATGGTGCCTAACTTTTTCTTGTATAAGAGAAAAGTACATGATATGTACATACATCTCAGACAAATGGAAATGAGCAAAAGGTAGGTGAATAGCATAAAGAAAGATTCCATTTGTTGATTCTTAGTATTTATTCAATCATTTTACACATCAAAAGAAATCACCAAAGAGTGAAAACTCATAAATTTAGCGCACTATCCTGAAATTCTGAATCATTTTTATTGTTGTTTTCTCTATTAAAATAAAACATAGAGGGGATAACAAATGCAGCAACAAAGAACACATATGTTTTATACACTTCAAATGCCTTCCAAAGATGAACAGTTACATTATGCACTGCAAATACATACTAATAAATGATAAATCCTTTAAAATAGCTTTTGCTTTGGTGAATTATGTTCTCATCCACATGCCTACATAGACATGCCATGGAAACTGGTAAAGTACACTTACAAATGTGTCTGTGTGGGCCCTTCCAGACAAACTGATACATGAGTTAGAAATCCAGATGGGAAACAATGGTCATGAGAAAAATGGGTGTCATGTATGAAGCTGGGGCATCGGCAGATCAAAGCGTGAGGAAAATTTTTGGCACACTTGAATTTTCTTAAAAAGATGTGATTTTTTAATAGATATGCAGATACGTAGATCAGATATTTCTGTGTGATATATTGAGAAACACAAAATGAATACATTTTAGGATATATTCATCTTTGAGTGTGTTTTCTGGAAACTATATTAACACCAATATTTTTATATTATTTCTACTTGTCTCTACATGAATAAATTTCAAAGTATTTTCAAAATAGTCTTACAGATGTAGAATTTCAATTCATTGATTTCTTTCACATATTTCACAATACCCATGTATACTGCATGCTTTTCCAAGTTCCATACTTAGGGATTTGCCATGATATGCTATAGTTCTGAAGGACAGCATCTCTATGAACTGATTTTATTTCCCACATTTCTTTTATGCACAGTTACTCCCCAGTTTGAGGTGAATTTTCTATTTTTAAAATGAAAATCTTGCAGCAAATCTTTTCCACACCGCCAATATACAAAGGAGTTTTCTCATATGAGCACTATTTCCTGTATTTGTTGGCATTGTTTTTGCACTCAACGTTTCCCCGATTGTTAAAGGGCATAAGGTTACATCCTGGTGTGAATTTTTCCATGTTTGTGACTCTCACTCTGGTGCTGAAAAGATTTTCCACCCTCATTACATGCACAGGTTTTCTCCACATTGTGAGTACTTTTATTATATTGACAGTGACTTTGTCTGCTGAATGCTTTTCCATATTGCATAAATATATAAGGTTTCTCCCCTGTGTGAATTCTTTCATGTTTTAGAAGGTGACCACAATGTGGGAATGCTTTCCCACATTGCTTAAATACATAGGGTTTCCGGGCTGGGGATTTAGCTCAGCGGCAAAACGCCTGCCTGGCAAGTGCAAGGTTGTGAGTTCGGTTCCCGGTACCAGAGAAAAACAAACAAACAAAAAAAAAATAAATGAAAAAATACATAGGGTTTCTCTCCAGGGTGAATTCTTTCATGGACTCTAAGCTTACCATTTTGATGGAATGCTTTCCCACATTGCTTACATACATATGATTTCACACCAGTGTGAATTCTTTCATGTACTACAAACTCACAATTCTGTTTGAACATTTTCCAACATTGCTTACATGCATAGGGTATCTTCCCAGTGTGAATTCTGTGATGTCTTTGCAAGTGGCCATTTGTACTAAAACATTTCCCACATTTCTTACATACATAGGAGTTCTACAGAGTATGAATTCTTTCATGTATTACAAGGGGACGATTTTGGTTGAATGCTTTCCCACATTCCTTACATACATAGGGTTTCTCCCCAGTGTGAATTCTTTCATGTACTCTAAGGTTACTATTTTGATGGAATGCTTTCCCACATTGCTTACATACATAGGGTTTCTTCCCAGTGTGAATTTTGTGATGTCTTTGCATGTGTTCATTTTTACCGAAACATTTCCCACATTGCTTGCATACATAGGGTTTCTCCCCAGTGTGAATTCTTTCATGTACTCTAAGCTTACTATTTTTACAGAATGCTTTCCCACATTGCTTACATACATAGGGTTTCTCCCCAGTGTGATTTCTTCTATGTACAAGAAGGTCACCATTTTGACTGAAAGTTTTCCCACATTGCTCACATACATAGGGTTTCTCCCCAGTGTGAATTCTTTCATGGA
>NW_004955948.1:8689-11673 GCF_000276665.1 Chinchilla lanigera
TGCTTACATACATAGGGTTTCTCCCCAGTGTGAATTCTTTCATGGAGTCTAAGGCTACTATTTTTAATGAAAGATTTCCCGCATTGCTTACATATATAGGATTTCTCCCCAGTGTGAATTCTTTCATGTTTTGGAAGGTGCCCATTTTGCTTGAATGCTTTCCCACATTGCTTACATGCATAGGGTGTCTCTCCAGTGTGAATTCTTGCATGTGCTACAAGTTCACAATTTTGTTTGAACGCTTTCCCACATTGCTTACATGCACATTGTTGAAGACACCTTGGTGTTGTGTGGGCCTTCATACTTTTCTCACCAGCAAACATTTTCAGCCCAGTGTGAGTTTGTTCACTAAGTTCTAAGTTGGCCTCCTCAAACTTCCCATATTGATAGGGTTTCTCTCCAGTCTTTCTCATTTTATGCTTCTGAATAGACCAGAAAACGCTGCAGTTACTTCCACGTTCATTATGTTTATGTAGCTTCTCTTCAAATCTCAAATAATTCTCTGTATCATATCTGTAATGAAAAGAACAACATCAAATCACAGTTAGAATGTCTCATTATTCACAATTGCCATTTATGATGACAAGTCTCCTTTGATGCTTCCTAAGAAATTTTGTTGATGAATTGACTTATTCCCCTCCTGGACACATTCAAATACGCTATCCATTCAAAAAAGGATGGCTAGGGCTGGGGATTAAGCTCAGCAGCAAAAGCGCCTGCCTGGCAAGCGCAAGGTCGTGAGTTCGGTTCCCGGTACCGGAGAAAAACCAAAACCAAACAGGAAAAAAAAACAAACACACAAAGAAGGGTCTGAGATGTAGCTCAGTGGCACAGCACCTGGCAAGTGTGAGTTGGGAGTTCAATTCAGTACGGGAGAAAAACCAAAAAGAAGGAAAACAAAAAAAAAAAAAAAAAAAGGATGGTTTTCTCCTTTTTTAAGGATATATGAGATATATTTTTAAAATAAATATTCTCTATTTAAAACAAGCATGTTTCAAATACAAAATATTACACAAAAATGTAGTAATGGACAAGTTACCAATTTGTTAAACTTAGAAAAAGTACTAAGTTATTTTGTAACTCTTAAGAAAAAGACATATTTTTATTATTCAAGCTAACTTATTTCCAAGTTACAAAAGTTCCAAAATTTTGGTTTAAGAAATGCCTATGACTGCTTCCATTTGTTTTTCTATGACATGACAAAAACAAAGTATCTTTCAAATGTTTTAAGTATTTAAAATGATAATGTTTGTAACATAACTTTATATAAATAACTTCGATATCAATAATAGGCCAACATATACCCTCTTAGTAGAAACAGGAACCATTAATGATAATGTAGCATGAAACTTACAATACCTCTCAATTTATATACAGCACAATAATCAATCCCACTAAGCTAGTGAAATTTAAAAGAATGTGGTTAGTCACTGTAATGATTGATACATTGTGTCAACTTGGGCAGTGTAGAGGTTTGGCTAAGTAACTCAGCAGGAAGCCAGGGTGCTTACTTTGTATACATCCTGAGCCTGTGTAAGAGGAAAGCATGGAGATTATGTGAGAGCTACACGCCCCTTCGGTGGGGGTAGCCTGCTGACAATGTAAGGGAGGGAAAGAAGCTGCTTGCTGCCTTTCCTCCCTTCTGCTCTGGCTGCATTGCTGTTTGGCTGCCATTCCCCCCTTTGCTCTTGTTGCTTTGCTATCTTCTGTCTCGGAGCCAGCCAAGTATGGACTGAAACCTCCACAAACTGTAAGCTGAATAAACCTTTCCTTCCTTCATTTTGGGTGTTGGGTATTTTGTCTCAGCAACAAGAGAAAAGTAACCAAGACAGTCACACTGTCCTGGTATTATTGAATATGCTAATACTCTCATCAAATGAACAGCAATTCCGTTATATCCTATTTTTCTCTAAATTCCTTGTCTCCAGATTGGACTAGCCCTGTGTGGAATATGTAGATGTGGTTCTATGCTTTTGGTCCTATGCTTTTGGTTCATTCCTCCCACCCTTTGGCAGGTTTGCAAAGCCTAGAGGGATCTCTACTAACAGTATTTTCAAACTTTTCCTTTAATTTTGCCCATTTTCTTTGTTTTTCTGCCTTTTCTTCTTCCTTTGCCTGTCTATCTAGAATTTTTAATTCAAGTTTATGGAAATCTCTTTCTTAAAAACTGGCAATGTCATCAGCAACAGTTTTCCTTTTTTCTGCCCTCTCTGCCTTTTCCCTTATCTCCTTTTCAAGCCTCAGAAATTCTTCCTGTTCTTTCTTCTGCTGCGTCTAACTTTCAAGTAGTAATTTTAGTTTAAGCTGGCTTTGGCGCTCACCGGTTGTGAGTTTTATTCCCGTAGTGGAAAAAACAAAACAACAACAAAAAAGTACTTATTATGACAACACTAGCATTCATTTGCATGTTTAATATTGCTTCCGGGTGAGAAATGTTCTACATAATGAATGTCTCATATTCAGATATATGTATATTATATGCAAATGGATATTTTGAAGATGAATTTATGTCAAAATACAATTTTACTCATTTCATATAAACCTACATATAAAATGCAATGCAGTCTCACACATTTTCAATGATGTTGATCATGAAGAAATGTTTATAATGATATAGCACATAGTGTAATTTGTTGCACTGTATCAGTACTACGTTTCCTATAATGAAACATATTTCTGTGGATTGACAGATAATACAAAGTCAATCTCAATGCATCTCTAGGTAGTTTTAAAAATGAAAATTACCTTAGATTTCTTAAGTAGATTTTGTCTTCTGCTTCAATTTGCTGCTTATCCCATGTTCTTCCTGTATTGTACACATAGAAAAATGAAAGTCACTATAAACTTATATAAAAATTTACAGATTTCAGTTGTTATCTTGGTATAAAAAATCATGCTATAATGTATCTAGGCCTGAGATAATACTTCAAAATTTTATAGCATTCAATTTCATTAAGCTCCATCAGTGAGCAATAATTAATGCT
>NW_004955949.1:0-10000 GCF_000276665.1 Chinchilla lanigera
CATCCCTCCATCCATCCATCCACTCATCCCTCCATCTGCCCATCTGCCCATCCGTCCATCCATCCATCTATCCATCCATCTATCCACTCATCCCTCCATCTGCCCATCCATCCATCCATCCATCCATCCATCCATCCATCCATCCATCCATCTGCCCATCCCTCCTTCCCTCCCTCCCTTGCTGTGTGACCAGCAGGTGTGAGGATAGAGACTGTTGGGTGCTAGCTCCTCCTGCTTGGCAGGAGGAAGATGTTTAGTTTTCAAAGCCATTTTGAGCCAGTTGCTAAACAGATTTGTCATTAAATAATGTAGACTCAGACCACCTCCTGATATCTGCCGCCATAGGAGTGCTGACCAGAGTCTGTGGGATTGGCACTGCAGGGCATTCAGTTTCTGGTTAATGAATTAAATTTGTGGGAGAGGAAGTGACAGTTGAACAAGGGTCACACATCACACTTGGTGACCGTGACTTTACTGGGATAGAAGATGTGGCTTTCCAGTCAAATGCATTAATGGCAGCTGTGGGGTTGTGTTGGTTGTGGAAACTCGCACCTGCCGGGCAGCCAGAGCCCTCCGTGGAACCCAGATCAAGTGGGATTTGCAACCAAGAACCAATGGATTCTTCCTCCTCAGGACTTAGGCACACAGCTTTTGCAGCAGTAATTCCAGGGAGCAAAGGAGGGAGCTTCTAAGGACAAGGAACAACCTGGGGGGCATGATCGGGGTGCAGGCAGGGACAGAGGGGCACAGGGACAGGAGGGTGGGCCTGGGCCACAGGTGCCTGAGATGGGGTTCCGGGGCGACGCCTCCCCTTTCCTGAAGTCCCTCCCTCCAGGCTCCCTCTGGGCCATCTCCGTCTTCATCCCTCATCCCTGGTGGTGACAGGTGGCAGTGGCTGAGCATGGCGTGGGAGGATGTCCGCCACACACCCTCAGGAAAGCTGCGGAGGGGCTCAGAGCCCCTGCATCCAATCCCCGAGGAGGAGCTTGTCCCATGGCTGGGACCCAGGGCCCGGGCTGAGGAAGGGCAGGCCAGTCTCCGGCTGGGGCTGGGCACCATGACAGGAAAGGCGGAGAGACTGCTCCTTCCCTCCTGCACTTCCCGCCCACTCTCGTGGTGCTCTTTCCCTGAGGGGAGAGCCCAGGGCCGTGTGCAGAGCCATACTCTGCCCCTGAGCTTCAGTCCCAGTCCTGTGCACTCATTCGATACCGCTGGGTAGTCTCCCTGCTTTGTGGGTCCCGCCACCCTTCCCGTGCGTCCACCCAGCTCTCTCCAGCCACTTCTCCCTCCCCTCCTGTCAGTCATTCATTTTCCACACTCCCCCATCTATCTCTCCCGCTATCACCCACCCCCTCCATCCCGCCATCCACGCCTGTCCATCATCCACTCATCCATGACAACTGAGGCTTCCTGTATTCTGGACTCAGGGCTGGGCCGGGGACACAAAAACAGTGTCGGTACCCAGCAGGGCAGGGGCTCTGTCAGCTGGACACGGGTCCTGCCACACAGCGTCTCTCCACTTCCCCCAGGTCAGGCCTCAGGGATGTGGCGACATAGAAAAGCCCCGAGTAGCTGACCCTTAGGGCCAGGTCAGAGTGGGAAGGCCAGGCCTGCCATCACCCAGGGAGCCCATGCCCGGAGGCCTCTCCCTGAAGTTCTGCAGCTGGCTGCCACTTTCTATCTGGGACAGGTGGACCCCGGTGCTCAGAAGGCCCAGAGTGGTGTCTGGGCCTGGGCTTTTTGCCCGGTCTCCAGGGCTGTGGCTGCGTCTGCCTCACCTACCTGCCATGAACCCAGCTCCAAGGCCGCACTGTGGGCCCACTGTAGGGGCCAGGTGTCTGCACGGGTTGGGGTGGAGCCTGGAGTCCCACAGACCCATGCCAGCTGCGCTGCCCTGGGGCCAAGACCTGCCGTTTCCTCATCTCTGAAATGGGAACATGTCCTGGAGTCCATATCAGGGAGCCCCAGCTCCAGATCCAGCTCTTGTGGGAATGGAAGAGCCACCTGGGGTGCAGGAGGCTCCAGGCCGGGCGAGGGTGCGGGTGGCTTGGGCTGCACCGGTTGTCCTGGGGATCTCGGCTCCTCCGCTGCTCCTGGTCTGCAGGGTTGGGGCCAGTCTGCTTGCTGCACAGCGGTGCTCGGACCCTGGGCCATTACTCGGCTGCAGCGGCAGGGCTCCTGGCACCTGGCCTGGTGTGGCAGCCAGCTCTGTTCCTGCCACGAGGCGCCACAGGCGGAGAAGCGGGCACTTGCGCCTTCTGTGATTTGTGGGGCAGCCGACGCGCAGCCGCGTCCTGAATCATGTTGGGCATGTTGCACGCGCATCGCCAGCAGACTGATCCCTAAATTATCTTTTATGATCACCATCGACTCTGCGGGTAGCGGGCAAATGTACCCAAAGCCAGCCGTTATTTGTGGCGGCAGACGCAGCATTAATTATTGACGTGCCGGCCACCTCCTCGCCACCTCCAGTTAAAATTCATGGTCCAGCCACTCCGCAAATATTGATTCTGACCCAAGTTGATGTTTTCCCCTTAACATTATTATAATGAGGGATAAAAATCAAATTGCCTTCACTGACACTCAATCATTCTTCTGTGCCGCTCCTCATCGATCTTCCTTTCCCCAGGTTTTACCATAAATTATTCTATTCAATTAAGTAAACTCGCACATAATGGCATTTTGCAAACTGAATAATTTATTGACTGTGTTTGGCAAATGCCTGGTTTGGGGTGGGCTGGGGAAGGGGAGGTTTGTCCCAGGTGTCCCCCAGTCCGTGGGGTGAGGCTGTGGTCTGGGCAGGGGCTGCAGTGGCCTCAGCTCTGCCACCGCAGGAGCCTCCTGGGCTGTGGGTGAGAATGAGGATGTTGAGAGCCAGGGAGGGTGGGCGGTGTGGGGTCAGCAGGGACAGGACAGGAGGGCCCTGGCCGGGGGCTAGGGCGGAGGTCCCTAGTCAGAGTGCAGAGGTGAGTGTTGTCCCCCTGCTTGTCCCCACACCAGCCTGCCTGGCCTTGACTTCCTGTCTGGGTATCCAGTTCTGCCTTAGTTTGCCCGGGCTGCCTCGTTAGAACACCCCAAATTTGGGCGAACAGTGGGAACTTATGTCTGTGGTCCCGGAGGCTGGAAGTCCAAGATCAAAGAGTCTCGGGCCAACTTCCCTGAGGCCACTCCGTGCAGACGCAGACAGTGTCCTCTCCCTCCTTGCAGGGCCATCCCTCTGGGCTTGTCCAGCTCCTGCTCCCCTCTTCTTATGAGGCACGGTCATGTTGGATTAGTGCCACCCTAGTTACCTCACTTCACCTCTTTAAAGGCCCTGCCACTCTCTGAGGTCCTGGGGTTATGACTTCAACACGAACTGGGGAGGGGCCGCCATCCAGCCCCAGATGTCCCTGCACTGTCGGCTTGGCTGTCTGCCTGGCCTTTGTACCCAGGTCCCGCCCGCCTCTTGCAGATTCAGCTTGCTCAGCTGCCTGCACCCTGGGGACAGTGGGAAGTGTCCACTTGGCCCAAGTCCGGCTGCTCTCTGCCCCATGCCCTCAGAAGCCAGCAGAGTGAGGGGCTAGAGCCAGGTGGTGGGACTAACGGGCAGACCACCAGCTCCCTGGTGGGACCCTCCCCATGGGCTCATCTCCTCCGCTTCTGCTGCTTGTCACTGCAGGCTGGGCTGGCATTCCTGCCCGGCCTCTGTGGGTACGTCGGTTTGGGCGGCCCATCCCACCTCCATTCCAGCTGGCCTTGCTGGGGTCCAGACCCAGCCTGGGCCACACGGTGAATATCCTTGCGACTCCTGGCATGGGGCCCTATGTCCGAGCATCTGTGCATGCCAGGAAGCTGGGTTCCCAGTGCTTCTCTTTGTGAGCTTCCACCCCCAGAGTGGCCCCTTAGCAGCCGAGGGCGGCACTGGGGCAGGTGGAGCAGGTGCCCCCCGCTTCTCTGTGGCATCTTGAGATGGCAGAGGGGTCCTGCTCAGGGGCAGGGTGCATGGCCAGGCGAGGCTGGAATGGCCCCTGTGACACGATGGGGGGTTGTGGGACGTGGCAGAGGGGCTGCACCCCACTGTGGGAAGGAGGCTGAAGGAGCTGGGAGGCAGCCTGTGCCTGTAGGAGGTGTCTCCCCTGCTCCTCTGAGAGGGGCCCCTGTCCTGAGGGCCCCTCGCCTGGTGGGAAGGCAGTGTGAGGCCAGAGAGGGACAGGGACGTGCTGGCCCCGGCCCCGGCCCAGCCCCAGGCCACCTTGGGGCCTGCGCAGCCCAGTGCTTCCCCAAAGTGGCTGGATAGGCCCTGCTGGGCTGTGAGGAGGGTAATTAAGGTTAATTGGTCCTGGAGCCGGCGCACTCTGGCTCTGAGCTGCCAGCCCAATCACTTTAGTAATGAGGTTGTCTTGGCCAGCGTGACTGGACGAGGCAGGGCTGCGGCCCTCCCTTCTGGGGACCCTGCCCCGGCTTCCTCACATAGCTTGAGGCCCCAAGAGGCATGGAAGGTGTCAGGCCCATAGTGAACCCACGGGACACAGGGTGGTAGATGGGGGTCTTGGGGCCCAGGGATGGCCAGCAGGGTCTTGAGCTCACAGAGACATAGCCAGGAGCTTGGAGTCTGTGCTGAGAACCCAGTCAGCCCTCCAGCCTCCCAGGGACAGGGCCAAGGGGACACCTTGGAATGGGAAGGGCCACCTGCTGGGGGGAGGGGCTGAGCAGTCACGTGAGGCTGTCATTTGGCTAAACCTTGGGGACCCTGGGAGCCATGGGCAGAGGGTGGCTGCAGCTCCTTCCCAGCCTCCTCATTTTATCTAGGCCTTGTCCGAGTTTGTAGATATTGAGAGCCCTGAGCTCAGGACCAGAATCAGGGGTCTGGGTCCACAAGGCTGTGGACGTAGCACCCCTGGTGGGAAGGCTGGTGGCTGGTGGCCAGAACTCACCTCCCCCTCCTGCAGGAGCAGGTGTCAGGGCAAAGCGAGGGTCCCTCCGGGGGGCATGGGGCTCAGGTGGCTGGGCAGGGCTGGCTGGAGCCCTCTTACATCATAAGCCGCTCACACTGAGAACCATTTGCAGAAGGCTAATTCCACAAAAGCTGGGCAGCAGCTGCAGACAGTGGGCCAAGGGCAGGCGGGATGCTCTTGTCCAGGCCAATGTCCTCTCAGGCCTGGGGAGGGGCAAGGGCTCCTGGTGGTCACATCCCTGTCTGCAAAGCTTGGGGATTGGGAGTTAAGTCCTAGATGTTGCTTCCTGCTGCCCAGGGTCACCAGCGCTGACCCTGTGCTCCGGGCCTGGAGCTGAGCCAGGGAATGCTGCTTCCTGTCCTCCTGCCCAACCGGCCACCAGCACAGTGAGCTGACGGGAAGACGGACCAGTGGCTGGGGTGTCCCTGGGCATGTGTGTCCCCGGCAATGGTGGCCTGGGCTGCAGGTGCAGTGAGGACCCACCACCTTCGTCTCGGCTGTCTTACTCGATCGTTAGCAGATGGATCCTGGCATGTCCTGTGCTCCCTCCCCAACCCCTGAAAACTGAGCGCCAGGACTTCACACCTAAGAGGCGTCTGCTGCTCTTTCAGCACAGTGGCGGGGCACAGTCACAGAAAGTTCTCCTTCCCAGCCAAAGTGCTCAGGTCTCCCCAGGCTGAGCTCCGGCATGGAGAGGGGGAGTTGGCTGCTGTCAGGGGAGGGTGCCAGGGGTGGGAGAGTGTGCCAGGCACTGCCCGCCCTCCAGTCCTCAGCGCCGCTGCTCTGCTGATGGCAGCTTGCACAGGGGCAGCGTGTTGTGGCCTGTCCTGGTGTCTTCCTCGGGCCAAGTGCCCTCCTCATGCTGCCTGGTGACACGGCTGGTGCAGGCCCCGGTGGCCAGCCAGGGCTCCCCGGTCTTTCTCTGAGCTGCACTGTCCGCCCCTTCGCTGTCACTGAGAACTTTCCTGAGCTCACAGACATTGCTGTCCTCCCTGGCTCAGTGCCAGGTCCCTCAGGGGATACGCACCTGGAGGGCTGCCATGCTCATGGCCTGGGGGAGGGTCGGGGCACTGGCCTCCTGGGAGGTGGGCAGGAGCACCAGGCACTATGCCTGCCCCTCTGTGAGCTGTGTCCTGCTGAGAGTCACCAATCTCCTTTGTGGTGTTGAGGGGTCTCCCAATCCCAAGATAGCTACCGGTCCTCGAGGCCCTGCTTTTGGAAGGACCAGGAGTCCCAGTGTGGCCATGGCCTGGAGGGGTGCCCCCCACCCTCCCCAGCCCTGCAGGGGCCCTGCCTTCCGCTCGCCTCCCTGTTGGGCCTGTCACTGCTGGAGTGGCGTTTCCTTTGTCAGCTCCTGGCATGTGACCTGGCAGCCCCTGGCATGTGACCTGGCAGCACCAGGTGCCCACGGAGCTGCTGGGTCAGGGAGAGTGGAGAAGGTGGAGGGGAACGCTGTGCCTTCCTGGGTGGCCAGCCAGGTGAGGACGGAGATGGGCAGGGAGGGCCCAAGACCACCCTGGGGGACCCTCCTGCTGCTCTGACAGGACACGGAAGCCACAGGACAGAAACCAGGTCACCCAAAGGCAGCCTTGGGCCATGCCTGGGTCTTGTGGCCCCAGCACCCCTTTGCCCTGGTCCAGATGTCTATAGCCATGGGGGGCCGCACCATGACAGGTGCTGTGACCCTGGAGGGACAAGTGGAGGGTTGCCTAGAGGAAGGCATGCAGGCAGGGAGGTAGGAAGCTGGTGAACCTGGAGCAGCGGGTGGTGAGGCAGTGCCAACGGCCGGAGAGGGGCCGGCTGGGCAGGAAGGGGAACAGTGGCCAGGTTGGGAGGGGCTGGGGCAGCCTGGCCACATGTGTGGGGTGGGCAATGGTGCAGCCGAGCCTGCTGTGGACCTGGGGCCTCTGGAGAGAGAAGTGGCTGCCACAGGAGGCTTTCAGGGGTTCAGTGTCCTGGCCTGGTGTGTGGGGAGGAGACCCGCCCAGGGTCAGCCCGGGGAGTGTGGGTGGGGACCCTGGTGGGGATCGGGCACCAACAGTGTGGGAGCGAGGCCAGCACCCCGGCTTGCTGCAGTGACAGACTCTGGGGGCTCTGCCCCTTCTTGGCACCTAGGAGTCAGGCCAGGGACCAAGCAACCAAGCTGTGCCAGAGGCCTGGGAGAGTGACCGGCCTGTGGTCACTTGGCAGCCTCTACATCCCATCTGGGGCTCCCGTATGCCCAGTGGGGGATCCTGGCTGGGGTTAGAGGGCATCCCTGAGGCCTGGAGGACGGCGGGGCAGGATTAAATTGTTCTTGGCAATTGCGCCCCCAGCGAAGCTGTTAAGTGAATTTTACCAGAGGATCAATCGTAATTGGTGGCAGATCCCTTTCCTCTGCTGCCGTCCTCTCTTATCAGGGTCCCCTGGGCCTGTGTCATGGGGGGGGGCAGGTGTCCCCTGAGGGTGGCGATTCAGGAGAATCTTCTGGCCGGAAACATCAGAAAGGAAGACGGGCCTTGGACTCTCTTTGATTTTTCCATTAAATCCCGTTTGTTTGCCTCTCACGAAGTGGTTGCCTAATCCTGTTTGTGAAGCGCCTGTGAGCCCCAGATAGAACCGGGACATGTGCGACATGTGCATCGGGGCGGGTGGGATCTGGCCGCTTCCTTCCCTGAAGATAATGTTAGGTTCCTTAAGGCACCCACGTGCTGGAGTTTAAAATTTTTGTAGGGAGGTTTAAATATTCAAAGCCAGCGTAGGCTTTTCCCCCTTCTGCTAACTATTAGAGACAGATTAAATTTAAAAGAGATTTAATTTTTCAGGTTGTCACAGTGTTAGTGGAGGGTAAATCATGCCTGGGAAGGGGCGTGTCGCCTTTGTCTTGCTGTGGGGCACGGCCTGGGTTAGCGAGGGAGCAATTGAGAGCTTCGGGTGGGCAGTGCCCTGTCTCCCTCCTGCTGCCCGGTGCCTTGTGAGGAGCACGGACAGCAAGAGAGGCTGTGGGGACTCAGAGTGTCCAGGCATCACCCCATGTGGAGACCCTGGAGGGGATGGTACGGGGTACCCTGGGGCTGGGCTGGGCAGGGGTGGCCAGCAGAGCTCTGCCCCACCTGTGTCCTGGCAACCAGGGTGTCTGACTTGAAGGCCTGGTGTGTGCTCCTGTGCGCAGGCACGTGCGAACGTGTGTGTGTGTGTGTGTGTGTGTGTGTGTGTGTGTGTGAGAGAGAGAGAGAGAGAGAGAGAGAGAGAGAGAGAGAGAGAGAGGCGGGGGGTGTTTCCCCTGGGCTCTGCTCTCGGGTGAACTAGGTGGGGGGGGTCCCTTCAGCCTTGCAGTGGTCTCCACTGTGACCACCATGGTGGAGCTGGGCCAGGGTTTGTCCCCTGGGAATGGGGATGCAGTGTTCCCCAGGCTACCCCCACCGGACAGTGTGGCTGGCAGTGGATCTAGGGGGCAGAGCTCAGGGGTGAAGGGGTAGGATTTGTGGCTTAGTGTTGACTGCCCTTGGGGAAGGGACTGGAGAGCAGCGCTGGGGCAGAGGCCAGCAGGGAGGGTGGGAGAAAGGGTGGGCAGGGCCCTTTTGGGGAGGTCACTGGCCCGTGGGAGGAGGATCCTGGGGTGCTGGGCTTCTGGCTGGGAAGTGGGTGCTGGGTGTCCCATGGGGGGCTGGAGGGAGGGCAGCAGGGCATAACACCAGCCTCTTTGTTGGTGTCTCCCAGCCTGTCCTCCACTGGTTCCCCTGAAGCAGAGTAGGACACAGGGCTTTGGTGCTGTCTTGGCTGGTGGCACGCAGGTGTCAGGCCCAGGGGTGTGGCAGGCCAGGAGGGGTGCAAGGCGGCTGCCCCCCGTCTCACAGACACAGGTGCCTGGACGCCACCCTCACACGCTGCCACCTGTGCTGGAAGGGCGGGCAAAGCTCAAGCCCCGAAGTCTGGGTGCTGTGCTGAGGGCTCCATGGAGGCTGGCCTGCCCCTCCCAGGGGCAAGGCCTGGACGCGCTGAAGCATGGGTGCCGGGCTCAGGTGCAGACTCCACACTCCAGAGCAGCCTGCTGGGCTCCGCCTGCTCCTATCCCTCACCTGCGCTCTGGGCCCCAGTGGCCTGTGAGAGCCTGGGAACCTGCCCTGGTCCAGATCAGTTAGGGCCTCTGAGTGAAGCCCAGCCCAGCCGGCACCCCAAGAGATGGGTGTGGATTAGGGGCTCCGCCTAGCCTGTCTTTGTTGGGAGGTCAGCTAGTGGGTGCTTTGTGTCCCTGGGACTTTTAATTATAGCTGGAGTGTGTGGGAGCCCTGGGCCTTGTGCTTGGAGGAGCACTCTGATCTCCAGCTTCACCCCAGCCTTCTTCTGAGCCCTGTCAGCCTCGGCACAGGGAAGTGTGTTAGATGCAGGGTGGCCCTGGGCATCTGGCCCTGTGGCTTATGGGATGCTGCCTCAGTCAGAGGCCTCATCCCTGGCTGGACCTGCATAGACCTTCAAGGACCATCACCTCCCACTGGTCTCACCTTTCGGGGTTTGGCCTGGCCAGGTCTTGGGCTGCGCATGGCCCATGTCAGCAACTGAGCCGTGTCTGTCAGCACACAGGGTGGGAGGGGCTGTCTGTGCCTGGCCTGGGTCCCTCCCTGCAGACCCCAGGAGCAGGCCAAGGTGAGCACCCAGAGGACCTGTGTGTGGAAAAGATTCCCTCTGCCATGGGCCCTGCTGCCTTATCTACCTGGCGATGCCCCTTGAAGTAAGCCTTGGGAGCCCCTTCCTCTGCCCTCCTCAGCAGGGGCTGTTGCTGGTCTCCAGGGAAGGTTGTCCCAAGCCCTGCTGTGAGCCCCTAGCAGGTGACAGAGGAGGCCTGGACCCCAGGGTCTGTCCCCAACTCCCAGGCATCAGAATCCCCCACTCACAAGCATCGGGACCCAGCTGTCCTCAGCTTCCGCCCCACCTGGCTCTCTCTCTGGCTGTTAAACTTGTGTTCATTCTCTTCTCTAGGAGCTGTGCCGCTGCACCACAGAAGGGCCGGGAGGAGTGGGGGCCAGGGTATGGCTGCCTGGGGCCCTGCCTGGGGGATCCCTGAGAGGAGAGCTCCCGGGTTCCCCCAG
>NW_004955950.1:0-1184 GCF_000276665.1 Chinchilla lanigera
CATTCTTTCTGGGGTGACATGGAATCTCAGTGTTGTTTTAATTTGCATTTCTAGAATGACTAATGACGTTGAACATTTTTTCATGTATTTATTCACCATTCGTATCTCTGTGTATTCATCTAAGATGTCCATTCTTGGATTGGGACTTCGAATTTGCGAGACCTGATTTTTTTTAATTCCTTGTATGTCCTAGATAGAAGTCCTTTGTCTGAGGGGCAGTGGGCTAAAATGTTTTCCCAATTCGTGGGTATTTTTTTTTTTTTTTACTTTATTGGTGATTTCTTTAGATGTGCAAAAACCTTTCAATAAAAGGAGATTCCAGTTGTTGATTCTTTGAAGTATTTCCCGTGTAGTTCGGTTTTACTTCATGAACTCTCTGCCTACCCCAATGTCATCCAGAGTTTTACCTACTTTCTTTTCCAATAAATTTAGTATTTCTGTTTTCATATTTAGATCTTTGATCCATTTGACTCTAATTTAGTGCATGGTGAAAGACATAGGTGTAGTTTTAGTGGTCAGCATGTGGAAAGCTGGTTATTTGAGCACCATTTATGAAAGAGGCTATCTTCTTTCCACTAAACATGTTTGGCCCCTTTGTCGAAGATAAGGTGACTTGGTGTATTTGTAGTTGTATCTGCATCTTCTAATCTGTTCCATTGATCTTCAGGTCTGTTTTTGTGCCAGTACCATCCTTATTTTGTCACAGTAACTTTGTAATATAATTTAAAGTCAGGAATTGTGATGTCTCCTGCATTCCCTTTGTTTACCAAGATTGCTTTTGCTATTCTACGCTTTTTCTGGTTCCAGGTGACCTTTAGAAGTATTTTCTGCACATCTGTGAGGTATACTAATGGTATTTTCATTGGGATTGTATTGAATCTGTACAACAATTTTGGGAGTATGACCATTTTCATAATGTTGATTCTTCCTATCCATGAGTAAGGAATATTTTTCCATTTTCTGATATCCTCTTCAATCTGTTTTTGCAGAGTACTATAATTTTCACTGTATAGATCTTTTACTTCTTTTGTTAGATTGATTCCTCAGTATTTCATCATTTTACATACTATTGTTAAAAGTGTGTTTCCCTAATTTCTCTCTCAGTCTGTTACTCGTGCACAATAATGCCATTGACTTTTGAGTGTTAACTTTGTATCCAGCTACGCTACTGAATTTGGTTATTA
>NW_004955950.1:1954-3586 GCF_000276665.1 Chinchilla lanigera
TCAGCTTTGGTAATTCATATGTATCTAGAAATCTGTCCATTTCCTCTGTGTTTTCCTTCCTATGAGAGTAAAGATTTTTAAAGTATGTATGGAAGATTTTCTGAATTTCTTCAGGATCTGTAGTTATTTCACACCTGTCATGCCTTATTGCATTTATTTTAGTTTTTTCTTTCCTGTTTTTGATAAGGTTGGCTAGGGGTTTATCTATTTTATTGAGTCTTTCAAGAACCAACTCTTTGATTCATTAATTCTTTGTATTTTTTTTTTTTAAGTCTCCATCGCGTTAATTTCTGCTCTGAGCTTTATAGTTTCCTGGCTTCTTTGGGGTCTGGGTATGACTTGCTCTTCTTTTTGTAGGAATTGAGGTGCAGCATAAGATTGTTTATTTGTGCTTATTCTGTTCTCCTGAGGTCGGAGTTCACTGCTATAAATTTCTCTTTGAGGATTGCTTTCATTGCATCCCAAAGGTTCCTGTAGGTTGTTTCTCCATATTCGTTTGTTTGTATATAGTGTTTAATCCCTACTTTGATTTCATCTGTGACCCATTAGTTGTTCAGGAGGATGTTATTTAATTTCCAACTGTTTATGGAGTTTTTGTGTTTTCTTTTGTCATTAATTTCCAATTTCATTGCACTATGGCCTGAGAGTATACATGGGATAAGTTCAATTCCTTTAGGTTTACTTAAAAATGTTCTATGTACTAGTATATGGACTATTTCAGAGAACATCCTATGTGCAGCTGAGAAGAATGTGTATTCTGATTCTGTTGGATGGAACACTGTGTAATGGTCTACTAAGTGCATATGTTCACACATTTGGTTAAGTTCTGCAATTTCTTTCCCAATTTTTTTTCTAGTTGATCTATCTCTTTGTGACAGTGGTGTGTTAAACTCCCCTGTTCTGATTGTGTTGCTGCTTATTTCACTTTTCATGTCTGTTAGAATTTTTCTTATATACGTGGATGCTCCTATATTTGGTGTATAGATGTTTATGATTGTTATCTCTTCCTCTTGAAGCTTCCCCTTGAAGAGGAGGTAGTGACACACAAGTATGTAGTCACCTTCTTTATATGTGTTGATTGTTCTTGATTTGAAGTTCACGTTGTCTGCAAGCAGCATAAGTACACCTGCTTTTTTCTGGGTTCCTGTTGCATGGAGTATTGTTTTCCATCCTTTAGTTTTCAGTCTTTAAATTTCCTTTTGAGTTAAATGTGTTTCTTGTATACAGCATATGGTTGGATTTTGTTTCCTAATCCACTCTGCAAGTCTGCTTCTTTTGGTTGGTGCATTGAGACTATTTACCTTGATGGCTGTAACAAATATGTACTGGCTTATCTTTGTCATGCTATTTTACTCCTGTTGAATCCTCCTTTTTCCCTCTTATTGCTTGCTCTGCTTGGTGGTTCCTTTCTATTGTTGTTCTTGAACTTGTGGTCTGTTTTATCTCTTTCTAGTATATCTCATAGTACTCTTTGTAGGATTGGTTTGGTGCTCATGAATTTCTTCAGTTGTTCTTTATTAGGAAAATATTTTATTTCTCCATTAAATTGGAAAGATAGCTTTGCAGGGTACATCAGTCTAGGTTGGAAGTTCTTTTCTTTCAGTACCTGAAATACTTCACTCCAAGCTCTTT
>NW_004955950.1:4451-7496 GCF_000276665.1 Chinchilla lanigera
CTGTGCTGGTGAGTTGTGGCAGCCCAGCCGGGCCGATACACTATGGGTGTGGCAGGTAGCCACCGAGGCCCCAGAGTGTTTTTACTCCACATTTTTGTTGATTAATATTAGCAGTGAGATTTATAAGCATTCAAAAACATATTAATACTGATTTTCTAATTGTTTCAGAGTTAAGGAAGTTGGGAAAATCAAGTCATTTAAAGGCAGGACATTTTTTTTGAAACCTTCTATCCTTTTTTTTTGTTATTGCTTGGTTTTGTTGTTGTCTATGTTGTTGTTATTTTGTTACTCACTTTTATTCTCTTTAAAATAAACTGAAATACAGTCATACCTTGCTATATACCAGTCCACTTGTTGCAGCTTCACTGTACTGCAGTTTTTTTAAAAAAATTTTAATTCTGTATCACAGAGTTTTCACTGTATCATAGGATTTTGTGATACATAGCTATTTGTATCATATTTATGATTTTAATGATTATTCCCTTTAAAATTTAAAACAATATGAAAATACAACAAATGTTAATTCAAACATATTAAAATAATAAGTCAATATAAAACACAGTATGTATTTCATCATGGATGAATACTGTACTGTACACATTGAAATGCAGTACACCACTACCACTTGCAAAAGTTTGCCAATGTGAGATTGTACATGGCTCATTATTGACTCATGAAATCAAAAGTGCCCAACCACAACACTGTGTTCTGTACCCTGGGCGGTGATTGGCCCAATGACCATAGCATTGGTCTGTTTGCTCTCCCACACTGTGCCCATATGTTCAGCGTCTCTTCTTGTCCACTTTCCATTGAGTAGCCAGATAGAATTTTACATGTTTTTAAAATTATGTACATTTAAGAGTGTAGAATGTGTTTAAGGGTATATGAGGTGTTCACAAGAGTGTGGGAAAGGTTAATAAGAGAGTTGGAAAGGTTATAGGAGTGTGGTATGAGTTTATAAAACCTTACATATATACAAATAATAAAAATAACACTGATACTTTGCATATTTTCACTTATCATGGGGCTCTCTGGAATTTAACTCTCATGATAGGTGAGTGATCACTGGAAAGAGAAAAAGAGAGAAAGAAAGAAAGAAAGGAAAAAAGAAAGAAAGAAAGAAGGAAGGAAGGAAAGAAATTTGTGTTAGTCATAGCTGAAAATACACTTGAAAGAAACAATGTTCACAGTCCACTGTCCTTTATAAACTAAATTGACATATTCTATTCCAAACTGAGGTGTACACTTCAGGGAAAGTATACTATGAGCAAACTCACTTTATAAAATATAATTAAATGCACTGGCTCCTGGGGAAAGAAAATGAAACTAATAAATGGAGACAATATAATAAAACTGTACATCACTCTGATTTACAAATCAAAAACAACAAAGGTAATTCTTACCATATTAGAGGTAGCAGAAAAGTTTCTAAATGCCAGAATTGGTATTTATGGTATTCTCTAGCTTCACATTTCATAATTTATGGTTCATTTTTGAAAGAAGAATGAGATAAGAACTTTCTGTATCACAATTCTGCCAGGCATTAAATGTCACATGGTTAAAGCAATGTACTTTTTTCTTTATTGTTGTTTTTTCTGTTGTTGTTTTATTATTGTTTATTCTCTTTAAAATAGAAAATACAGTCATTAAATATGTGCTGAAGTATCATATAATGGTTTTGAAAGATACCAGCCTTAAACTATTAAAATACTACTTGGACAGTAAAAATTAAATAAGTGGTTGCGTAAAGCATGTTTATAAATCGAGAAGCTCAATAATGGGACCACTTGACATTTGATACTTGTCTTGCTGTATATTTCCTTAGGATTTAGTAAATTACTTTGGTTTCCTAATTTGGGATTGGTCATTGAATGAAAATCTGAGAAATCATTTATAAAGTTTTGAGATATGTAGGTAGATCATTTATTATCTTATAAAAATAGAGAAATCTTTTTATGGATATGTCAACATAGGAGGAGAATAAATAACAGCACTGTTTAGTTAACAGATGAATTTTTTTATATTTTGACCAATTTTGCATGCTGATATTTGGTAATATGAGCAACTGATTTGAAGGCAACAACATGCAATAGAAAAACTATTGGTGAATTCTCACCACCTTGTCTACTGAAACTCTGTATGTCTCTAATGATTTATTTAATAATTATTTTTTGTTCTCTTTAATGGTTTAAAAGATCTTCCATTCTCACAGCTCCAAATGTGAGCAACGTAGTTGAAGATAATAATATGTACTATAAAAACCACTGTTAATTCCTATCATTTTGTTTTGAAATCCTGTATCATTTTTAATGATCTTGCTTTGTTTTGTTTATGTCTGTGATGCTGGTATGTTGCTATTGTTCTGTTTTTACTATTCTCTTTAAATTAAAAAGGGAGTTATTCTCTGCATATTATTGTTTTATTTTGCTTCTACCAAGAAATTTGGAAAATTAGATGTGGTGACACACACCTGTAATCCTGTGCTCTGGGAGGCTGAGGCAAAAGGGGTTTAAGTGTGTACAAGACTTGGTACTAAAATAACTCAGAATATGCAGTCACCAAATAATAAAATTTAAAATGGTAGTGAAGATATTTCAGTGAATAATGTCTAAGTTCAATCCCAAGCACTGAAAAACAAAGGGAAAGAAAAGAAAATGAAAACTTAAAAAATTATTAAATGGTAGTTCAAATCCAATGAATTTCTCGGCATGGGTCTGTGAAAAATAATAATCAAGATAGACTGGTGACAATTTTAATTTTTGCTAGATATGGAGCAGTGTGTGAAGTGCCCAGATCATCAGTACGCCAACACTCAGCAAAACCACTGCCTGCAAAAAGCTGCGACTTTTCTGGCTTATGAAGATCCCTTGGGAAAAGCTCTGGCTGGCACCGCCCTGAGTCTCACTGTCCTCACAGCTGCTGTTCTTCAGCTCTTTGTGAAGCACCGAGACACTCCCATCGTCAAGGCCAACAACCGGGCTCTCAGTTACACCCTGCTCATCTCCCTCACCTGCTGCTTCCTCTGCTCCTTGCTCTTCATTGGCC
>NW_004955950.1:7771-11507 GCF_000276665.1 Chinchilla lanigera
TTCACCGTGGCTTTCCTGGCCAGGAACCTGCCCGACACATTCAATGAAGCCAAGTTCCTGACGTTCAGCATGCTGGTGTTCTGCAGCGTGTGGGTCACCTTCCTCCCCGTGTACCACAGCACCAAGGGGAAGGTGATGGTGGCCATGGAGGTCTTCTCCATCTTGGCTTCTGGTGCAGGGGTGCTGGGCTGCATATTTGCCCCCAAGTGCTACATTATTTTGTTAAGAGAAGATAGGAATGTTTTATACTCCTTCAAGCATAAAATATATTTTGGAAGTAAAAATACATAGAGAATGCTTTTCTACATTAAGAGGAAGGAGTTCTTCAACATTTATGCAGTCAGATATCAAATTATGTGAAGGAATTCATTTCAATAAACAACTGACTATTGTTTTTCTTGAAATCACTAACATCTGTAGCTATCATCTTTTCCATTTGACCATTTTTCTGGATTTTCCCTGACTCCCATTATATTTGCAATTGATTCTACTATTTTGTGCTTAAAATTGATTATGTTTCTCACTTTTATCTCATATTTCTCTTTGGTTTCTCCATATTTTTCTAACAATTTAAGATGACAAGTTATATGTGTAGGTAACTATTTTTCAATCCTTAATACATTCAATTAAGTTTTTACTCTTCATGTGTATAGTGCTTTTAATATAATGCTTATAGTATGTTTTGATAACTGGTTCTATATTTTCCCTCTTACACTTGCTCTCTACTACTCAAGAGAATATTTTTAAAGAAGTCCTCTCTCCTATGGCCCTTGACATCTAAGTGTCATGTTATGTCCTATACTCAATAGACTTGAAGTAAAAATGGAAGAAAATGGAATTTATACTGTAGGTAAAAGGTTGACAAATGTGCTATTGTGATATTTCCTAACAATGTGGTTAAATACTACCATTTTCTTGGTTGATCATCCTTTAGTTTTTCATCCCAAAGTGATGTGTGACATACACAGATATCATTTTGAATATGCTAGGTACATATTTATTTATTTAATTTTTTATTTTAAAAAGAATAAAGAAAAACAATAACAAAATAACAACAGAAACAAGAACAAAGCAAAGCAAAAGCAATAAAACTTATAGAGGATTTCAAAACAAAATGACACGAATTAACAGTGGTTGTTATATGGCATATTGTTATCTTCAACGAATTTGCTCAGATTACCAGGGGTAAGAACGCAAGATTAGTTAAAACATTACAGAGAATAAAAAATGATACATGCTAGCGTTTCACTAGACAAGATGGTAGGAATTCACCAGTGGTTGTTATATTGTATATTATGGTATTCAAATTAGTTGTTCAGATTACCAGGTATAAGACTGCAAAATCAGACAAAAAAATTAAGCATTAACTGTTCCTTTCACTAAACCATTACACATCAACAGTACAATTATTCCAGCTGTCCTTGTATATGCATATATATGTAAAGTTATTATTATTTTCCCTTCCTTCTTTGTTTCATTTTCTCCTTTCCCTCATCCCAGTTATTCCTTCCTTTGAGCAATTTCTTTCCCTTTTGTAATATCTATTGTATATTTTCAGTTTTATTTACTCTTTCAGTTTCTTACACTGGGAGAAAATATGATGTTTACCCATGTGGGTCTGATTTATTTCACTTATGAGTATGGCCTCTATTTGCATCCATTTCCTATAAAAGCCTTGGGTTAATCTTTTTTTAATAGCTGAGTAATATTCCATTATATAAAGAAAAACTACAGCTTTTTATCCATTCCTCAGTGGATGGGCATTTGGGTTGTTTCGATGATTTAGTTATAGCAAATTGCACTCCTATAAACATGGGGCACATATATCACCGTGGTATGACGGTTTTTATGCTTCTGAGAAAATATCCAGAAGGGGAATACCTGGGATAAGAGGGGGTTCTAATCCTAGTTTTGTGAGGAATCTCCAGAGTGATTTCCAGAGCTGTTTCACCAATCTACACTGCCACCAGCAGTGGAGAAGTGTTCTTCTTTCCCCACAGCCTCCCCAGCATTGGTCATTGATTGATTTCTTAATTATAGCTATTCTGTCTGGGGTGAAATGGAATGTCAGTGCTGTTTTAATTTGCATTTCTCCACTGACAAATGATGTTGAACATTTTTTCATATATTTATTGGTCATTTGTTTGTTCATGTCAGAAGTGTACTCATCTCAGATGCCCATTTTTGAATTGCACCTTTGGATTATGGAGGCCTGATTTTTCTAATTCTTTATGTGTTCTAGATAGTAGTCCTTTGGCTAAGAGATAGTTAGCTAAACTTTCTCTAAATTCATGGCTTTTCTTTTGACTCTGTTGGTGATTTCTCTTGATGTGCAAAACTTTTCAATAAGACGAGACCCAAGTTGTTGATCCTTGGAAGTATTTCCTGTGCAGTTTGATTTTTGTTCATGAACTCTCTGCTTACCCTTATGTCTTCAAGATTTCTACCTACTTTCTCTTCCAGCAGGTTTAGAGTTCATTTAATTAACAGCCCTGGCATAAGAAACTCCTCTGTTACAGTACATTACATATGGCTCTTTTGTACAGGAGACAGCAGGGAGTCAGATGTTTATACCAGCACCAAACTCAGGTGAAGGATCAAGCAAGAGTTCTTTTACTGGGATTGACATTGGAATCATCTTTACATGTGATACGTCCATTGGTATATTTAATTATAGAATTTGCAAAGGAAATACTAGTAAACCAGTCATGTAAATTTTGAGCACAGTACTTTTCACCAGAATTTCTTTATATAAACTTAAGAAAACAGTCTGTATTGGCTTAGACCTTGCCAAGTAGCAGTAATTGAGTAAATATTAAGTGGGATATATAATGAAATTTAAAATACTTTTCATGATGTTTCTTGCAAGTGGACAAATTTTCAAGAAGGTAGAATTCTTTCAATTCATAGTGGCAGCTGCTTTGTAGCCTTCATTCTCCCCAAAACAGATCCATAAGGCATTGTTTTGGAACAGCTCTCTAAAACACTCTAATAAAGCATATACCAATGTCAGCAGCAGATTCCTACTGTACCATAGCATTCGCAAATCTTTGCCTTGTACTCTAGTAATCCCGGAGGTTGAAAGTAGGAAAAGTCAATCACTTACAACAAAGGTAAGGAATATTATACGGTTTTGATGTTTGACACATGAAGGCCATATATATGATACAACCGCATTTTAGTGTTGGTTTGGTTTAAAAACAGTTATTCTCTGGGCAATGACCATTCTTCCATCCAGGGGTACATTACTAATGTGGTTTGTAGTTTGCCCTTACTAGATCTCAAAGTGTACCCCTTGAAATTAGACACCTTTTCCACCTCTGGTTACAGTAAAATATTTCAATAACTCTTGGGTGACATAAAATGAGTGTCATAATTGTGTGATTACAAATGGGGCCACTCATAATTCTGTAGTCCTAAACTCACCTTAGATAAAATAAATAAAACATCTCAAATTTTGTCTTGTAGATGATTTCAAATAAGGAAGAATTTCTACTCGAACAGTTGCTGCTGTAATGAAGAGTTCATAGAAATTTTGTCCCTCAGCTAATACTCCTTTCCTACAGCAGTTTGTGCAGGAGTGACACACTATGCAGGAGAGGTGGTTTTTCTGAGGAGGAGGTTGATCAGTTGGATATTTTTCTTTGTATATTTTTCTACATTCTTGTGGAGCTCTGCTTATTTAAAAAAGTTCTTTGTGGCCGGCCGAGCAGGCTCCCCCAGCCCCCCGCGCCTT
>NW_004955951.1:0-6469 GCF_000276665.1 Chinchilla lanigera
AAAAAAAAAAAAAAAAAAAAAAGGCTGGAGATATAATGCAGTATTACAGCTCCTCTGAGTTCAACCCTTGGTACCGGGGTGTGGGAGGGGGCAACTAAGGAGGGTAAGCAAGTGAGTTCTGCTATCGGGAGCTCTTAAACCTTGTTGGACAAAGGGTCAATAGATAAGGAGCAGGCAGTGATTAGATCTGAGTGGTGGATCCTATTCAGTTAATGTGTTGGCAAATCCTGGCATGTGGGACGACCGTTCGAAAGTTACCTGGCACTGCTACAAGACGCTACCCCATCTTAAGGGGTCACCATCAAACGACATCTTCCTTAAGTAAGTTTTGGAGTGATGAAGGAAATCAGCGGAAGCAATGTTATTCTAACTGGAACCGGATGGGATATGCGCGTGGGGGCCTTACAGGAACAGAGCTGGGACCCAGCTACACCGGCCCCTGGAGCATTGGCAGCCGTGTTCCTCGCACGTCTGCCCAGACTATTTCGGCTCCTCTCGGCCTCCGTGGCGCGGCCGCGCTCAGCTGCTGGGGGCGGGGTCTTCGCCGACCATGGCGGTGGAGCTGGAGGCAAGCAAGTCCCTGAGCGGGCTGCTGAGCGGCCTGGCTCAGGACGCTTTCCACGGGCACCCGGGCATCACAGAGGAGCTGCTGCGGAGCCAACTTTATCCAGAGGTGTCCCCCGAAGAGTTCCGCCCGTTCCTGGCGAAAATGAGGGGCATTCTGAAGGTACTCCCAGCCCCTTCTCTCCAGCTGCCCGGCCCCCGCGCCCCCTCCGGGCTTCCCGGCTCAGACTGCTGTTCCGGGCCCCCGCACTGCCCTCCTTCTATCCGCGGCGCTCGCTGCGTGCCTCCTCCCTTTCCTAAGGGCGACCGTTTTCTGCTGAAGATGCGCCATCTGCAGGGTTGCCCAGCACTGTTTATCCCCCCAGCAGGACGTCTTTCCTGTCTGCCGTGTAGGCAGCGATTTCCAGTTTCTTTCTCAGTTGTGTGTGCTGTGAAGCGCAGTGGGTCGTCCCCCGGCTTTCCTGGGGGGTGGAAGTTGAGAGCATTAAATGAGCACGAGTTTGCGAGGGTAAGTGGTGAGTTAGTTGGAGTGAATACCTGTTCAGCAGTCGACTGTAGGGTTAAGAGACCAAATTTAACAGCGCGAAGTCAAAGTGAAGATCAGATCCGGCCGTTCAGTGACAGGATTCGTTTTTGTTTTTGTTGGCTTTTTTTGAGACAGGGTCTCTCTGTGCAGTTCAGGCTGGCCTTGAGCTCACTTTGTAGCCCAGGCTGGTCTCGAACTCGCAACCGTCATCCTGCCTCAGCCTCCCGAGTGCTGGGATTACAGGCGTGCACCACCACACCCAGCAGGTGAAATGAATTTTAATGTTTACCTGACTCAGTGTATTCAAAGTGTTGTCACCTCACATTTAATTATACAAAGTATTAAGCTTTTGTTATTTTTGAAATAGGGTGTGTAATTTCCACTTAAATCACACATCATTTGGAAGTAGCCATATTTCAAATGTTCTGTGGTCACAAGTGTATAATGACCACGGTATTGGAGAACTCTGGTTTAAAGGGAGAATTAGTCATAGGAATACAGTAGTGCCAAACTGTACTCTAAAGATAGATTGTAAAAATAGTGATTTTTGTTGCTTTCCTATCTGTTTAGAAATGTACTAGACGTTTTACAGGTCCTTTTGTTTGTTTCTTGCAAAAACATGGTACTCATCCACTTTAAAGATTAGGAAACAGTTTCAGGGAGTCTAAACAGCCACAAATCATAATCAGCTTAAAGTCAGTGTTGAAATTTCACCTATATTTGCTGTTTGTTTCAAAACTGCTTATGTTTTTATCTTTTGCTTTTTTGAGACAGGGTCTCACTATGTAGTTCAGGCTGGTTTTGAACTCACTATGTAGCCCAAGTTGGCTTTGAATTTGAGGGCATCCTCCTGACTCCACCTCCTAAGTGCTGGAATTACAGGTGTGGACCACCATGCTTGGGTAAAGTTGCTTTTTTTGTTGTTGTTGTTTTTGTTTTGTTTTTTGAGGCAAGGTCTCACTATGTAGTTCAGAGTGGCCTTAGACTCACTGTATAGCCCAGGCTAGCCTTTGATTCATGGTGATCCTCCTACCTCAGCCTCCCAAGTGCTGGGATCACAGGTGTGTACCAATACACCCAGCTTGCTGCTTATATTTTTATTTTTTTGTTTTTCTTCTGGTACCAGGAATTGAACTCACGACCTTGTGCTTGCCAGGCAGGCACTGTGCCGCTGAGCTAAATCCCCAGCTCCATTGCTTATATTTTTAAAAGGCAGTTTTGTAATAGTATTTTTGGTGTTGGGAATTTGAACCCAGGGCTTTGCAAATGCATGTGCTGTCCCAATGAGCTATACCTTCAGCCCTTGCTTTTTAATGTTCTTTATTTTTTTAAACTGCTTTTATTTAAAGGATTTGAATGCAGGAAACAAAAACAGAGCCTGGTGCACGTCTATAGTCTGTAATCCCAGCACTTGGGAGGCTGAGGCAGGAGGATCGTTATGAGTTTGAGACCAGCTTGGGCTACACCATAAGCTCAAGGCCAGCCTGAACTGCACAGCGAGACCCTGTCTCAAAAAGACAAAAAAAAAAAAATCCCCAAAACAACAAAGCAACTACTTCACAGAAAGTAAATGAATCATTTCCTGGAAGTGTAAGTAGTCATAGGTCTGATTGTACACATTGTAAATAATATTAGTTGATACCATAAATCACTACTGAATGCCTTCTCTTTCTATCAAATCTTACTCTTAAGCAACCAAAGGACGTTTAGAAAATTTGACATTGTACAGGGTTTTTTTGAGGGGTTTGCTAGGCTCAGGGGAATGAAGGTGAGGAATGGCAGTCAAAGAAAAACAGCATGTGTGTCAACAATGCCTTAGGGTCTCCAAAGATTAGGAACGGGTACTCTTCTCTAGGTGCACCATGTTTTGATCTCTGTCTTACTATGAGATAAATACTGTGATAAATACTAGTCCCATTTGATCCCAGAGAAGAGAATGCCTGAAAACTTTCTCTTTTGTTTTCCTGTAAGTACGTCGCTGAGTAATATTCAGGACACTTAAGCTTTCTGAGTGGTTCTGGGTTGCAAAGCTGGCATGGCTCTATTGGTGTTGTCAGTAGGCCACAGGACATTTGCCTGTGCCTAGTAGCACAGGGTTTACACAGCTATTTGGTTTGCAAAACCCAGGGAAAAAGCCTTTGATTGTTTAACTTAGGGCTGAAACCATAGGTTAAGGATGACATCTGTTTTTATTTGTTATGTTTTGAGACAGGGTCTCACCATGTAGTACAGACTAGCCTTGAACTCGGTTATGTAGCCTCGGCTGGCCTCAAACTCGTGGTGATTCTCCTGCCTCAGCCTCTTGGGTGCTGATGCCCGGCCATGACATCTCTTTTTAATCTCCATTTACCTTGTGAGTAACAGCAGTGGGTCAGTGTTTTTAGGGAAGCAAACAAAGCAAACGTGATTTTTAGGTTTTTTTTCTTCTAGGGACAAATCCTAAGATATTGTTTATACTGTCTGCACACATGCTCTTATGTTTAGTCCAGGCTGCCCTTGAACTTGCTCACAGCTCAGAATGGCCTCTAATTCATGATCCTCTTGCCTCAGCACCTAAAGTGCTAGGCATACAGATACATGCGACTGTACCTGTAACAAACATTATTTTTAAACAAAAAACTTTGAGCAGCAATAGAACGTCCATCTGCAATAAGAGGAAACATGCACAGATAAATACGATGCAAGAATGCTGTAGTATTTGAAGCCAGGAGTGGTAGCACATGCCTGTAATCCCAACACTCAGAAGGCTGAGGCAGGAGGATTGTGGTGAATTTGAGACCAGCCTGGGCTACATAGCGAGTTCAAGGTCAGCCTACACTACAAAGTGAAACCCTGTCTCAAAAAAGAAAGCTATAGTATTTGTAAAAAGAAGTGTGAATAAGCAATTGTGGACAGAAAAGATACTACTTTTTTCTGGCAGTCTCCTTGGAGATACCATTTTTATTGTTCTTGAAGAAAGTGAAGAATATTTTAGACTGAAATTAGGGTCAGCCATAGGGCATCTGAGAGTAAGAAAATAGCAGAAATGGGCGGAAAAATGTAGAGCATGTTAGCAAATGGTAAGTAGTCCCATTTGATCATAATGTGGGGATACTGGGAGACATTGGTGGAGGAGGCAAGAAAAAAATGAAACCACATTTATTTCCACAGACTATGGGTATTTACAAATAGGTGACAGCAGAGTTCGTATCTTTGAATCATCTGTGGGAAATCATGGTCTGCGAAGAAATAAAAAATGAATAGGGATAACAGGGGTAGGAGAAAAAGAAGGAAAGGATGTATAATCACCAGCAGGGACTACAGCACACTTTGTAATAGCCTTTTTTTTTTTTTTTTTTGTGGTGCTGGGGGTTGAACCCATGGCGTCATGTTCCAGGCAAACACTCTACCACTAAGCCAAACTCCAGTCCTCCAGTCCTATTCACAGCTTCCTGTTGTCAGCTGCCTTAGAATATGTTTCCGAGGTTATAGCAGCTTTTCCCTGTCTTTCATGTTGTACCCAGGTAGTGCACTGATTCCTGGCATTTGTACTGACCCTTGCTTTCTACTCAGTGGAGCTCCCTGGGGCTGGGGATGTAGCTCAGTGGCACAGTGCCAGCCTGGCAAACACAAGGTCCTGAGTTCAATTCCTGGTACAAAAAATACCCTAGATAGTCTTAGAATGGAGCTCCCTACATGACTTGGCTGGGACTTTCTCTAGCTTTACCTGTTAATCATAAAAGGGCAAACATTTCATATATATGAAGCAGGCCATTCACCTCTGGTTTTTATTTTGGGAAGCACTCCGGGAGCAGTGAAATCAGGAGTTAGGAGTAGTGTCTTAGGGAAACAACATCCTATACAAATACAGTACTCTGACTGCTATACACTGCCATTTTAATTTTTTTTTTTTGCTCACTTTTATAATTTAAACTTCTTGTGAGTATGAGTTTTCATATTCATTATTTATTTGCTATTGCTTTTAAATTTGTGGGTATTTCTCTAAGTTCTAGTTCATTAGAATTCATCTTTTGTTCATTTTTATTCTTTATTCATTACTGCCCTCTACTGGTGACTTTGTATGTCCTTGCTGGAATGTCCTAACACTGTATAAAAATTTTTAATAAAAATTCGTATTTGCTATTAATTGATGTACTCTTTCTCTTAGTTCTGTCTGGGTTATATCATTTCATTCTTTCATTATAATCTGAATTTTAAATTATGTTTACATCCTAATTTAAAAGTCCAGAAATACGTGCAAGTTCATAGCTTGAGGGCAGCTCAGCAAGGGTGGCAAGGATGGCAGAGAGCATGTAGAGGCCTGGCCGGCCTGTGGGCTGCATAAGTCCAGAGCCCTGTGGGGCTGTAGTTGCCTCCTGTCAGCTAAGATGGGAGTGCAGAACCAAGTCGCCACCCGCCACCCATGGAGCGAGTGCAGATAATCAACCATTTCACGTTCGTGGCTTCACATCAGACTTTATATTTTTGTGCGTTCATTTCACAAATGCTTACGAGGCATCTTAACTGTATGCCCTGCACTGTGCTTGGTTACTTTTCTCTTGTTGCTGAGACAAAATACCTAATGCTCAAAATTAAGGAAGGAAAGGTTCATTTAGTTCACAGTTTGTGGAGGTTTCAGTCCATATTTGGCTGGCTGTAAGGCCGAGTGGCACATGGTAGAGGGCAACAGTTCATGGCGGCAGAAATCAGCAAAAGCAACAAGAGCAAAAGGGAGAAGCAGCGGCAAGCAGCCTCTTTCCCTCCCTTACATTGTATGCAAACTGTCTGCCCCAGGGCAGCTGTAGCATTCACATCCATAATTCCAACATTGTTTTGTTTTGTTTGTTTTTTTTTTTGGTTTTGGTTTTTTTCCAGTACTGGGAATAGAACTCATGACCTTGCACTTGCCAGGCAGGCATTGTGCCGCTGAGCTAAATCCCCAGCCCCCATAATTACAGCGTTGGACCATGAATCAATCATAAACTCTAAAAACCTGCCCCATAACTACATGTGGCTTTGGGGGACACCCAGACACAAACCATAACATTCTACCCCTGGCCTCCCAAAGATTCATGCACATCCCTTTATACAAACAGCATTTAATACCTCTGCAAGAGTTGCCAAAGTCCTAACAGTTTCAGCATTACTGAAAAGTCCAAGTCCCAAGTCTTCTCCAAGATGTAAGACAAACTTAGCTGTGAACTCCTGTACAAATGAAAAGTTAAACACTTCCAACATTCAATGGCACAGCATAAACATTACCGTTCCAAAAGGTACAAACAGCAATACAGAGCATGGGGACCAAAGCAAGTCCAAAATCCAGCAGGGCAAACATTATGTCCTGTAGTTCCATGTCCAGCATCTGAAGCAATCTGTGGCACATTGTGAGCTCCAAAGGGC
>NW_004955951.1:6887-8481 GCF_000276665.1 Chinchilla lanigera
TGCGCCACCATGCTTGTAATGGCTAATATTAATTCTGCATTTTTTTTTTTTTTTTGGTACCAGGAATTGAACTCAGGACCTTGCGCTTGTCAGGCAGGTGCTTGTGCTGCTGAGCTATATCCCCAGCCTGATTTTTCTATTTTCTGTTTTTTTTTTCCTCCTTTGTAGACTTTCTCAACTTTCTATTCTAGTGTTTTATGTAAATTTGACATTTGATCAGGTTTTTAATTTCTGAGAGTTCTCTTTTCATATAAGCAATATACTGTGTTTAGCTAACAATCTGTTTTCAAATATAAGGGGAAGTGTATTGTACATAATTTTGTGTGCTTGGTGTGCTTATTTATTGATTGACTGATTGATTGATTGATTGAGACAGGGTCTTGCCATACAGTTCAGCTCGCCTTGAACTCACCATGTAGCCAGGCTGGCCTTGAATTGGAGGTGGTCCTCCTGCCTCAGCCTCCCAAGTGCTGAAATTATAGGTGTTTGTCTTCTGAGTGCTGAGACTATTATTAGATAAGAGCAAGGGAAGGAAGGGGCAGATGAAGGAAAGAGGATGAGTGTGATCAGAATATGTATACGTATGTAAGAAAATACCACACTAAAATCAATATTTTGTAAAATTAATAAAGTATATTTTTTAAAAACATGAACTTTTTTAGGGGGATTGCTGGGGATTAAACCTAGGACCTTTACACTGAGTTATATTTTCAGCCATTTTATTTTATTTTATTTTATTTTATTTTATTTTTTGTCTTTTTTGAGACAAGGTCATGCTATGCAGTCCAGGCTGGCCTTGAGCTCACTTTGTAGCCCAGGCTGGTCTCAGATTCGCAACAGTCAGTCATCCTGCCTCAGCCTCCCGAGTGCTGGGATTACAGGCCTGTGCCACCATGCCCGGCCTTAGCCCTTTATTTTATTTTTTATTTTGAGATAGGATCTTGCTAAATTGTCCAGGCTAGGTTTGAACTTGTGATCCTCCGCTTCAGCTTCCCAGAGTGTGAGGATTATAGGCATGTACCACTATGCTCTGCTAAAATTATCCATCTTGATTTTTTTTTTTTTATCCAACTCTGACTTTTTTTGAAGACAGGTCTAGCTGTAGGGTTCAGGCTGGCTTAGAACTCAGTGTAACCCAGGCTGGTCTCAAACTCTAGGAGCTCTCCCTGCCTTACCCTCCCAATTTCTGAGATTAGAGACGTGAACCAACAGGCCTGACAACTCTGACTTTTTTAATATGTTGTTTTTCATATTAGAATTCTGCCGATTGTACCCAAACTGGTGGACTGTACCTAGTACAGAGTGTTACTGGACATTATATTGCTGGAGTATTTTTGAGTATGATGCAAATAGAAGAGGTTAAATGCCTGTGGAAGAGCACTCCACTTAATCTTTTAAATATTCTGATAGTGTAATGTTTTGTATACTACAGTGTATATTATTTAAAAAGTACAATATGATCCTTGTTTCTGAATACCTGGAAAATTTTATGGGAAGTATTGACAGTAAATACATAAGTTTAAGCTGGGTGTGGTAGCGCATGCCTGTAATCCCAGCACTTGGGAGGCTGAGGCAGGAGGATTGTTAAGAGTTC
>NW_004955951.1:12061-14461 GCF_000276665.1 Chinchilla lanigera
GGGCATGTCCCATGGGGCCTCTTAGGGCAGTTCCTCTTGAGGTGGCCTGGCTTTTAACAGTGGTAGCAGATGAATGCAGTTGTCGAGTTCTTCTTGGAGCCCCGGGAATCAGACCTGGGATCTGTTTCTCTTAGTGGTGCAGCAAAAGCAGCTGCTTTTTCTCAGTGAGACAGAATCTTGCAATGTAGTTAATGCTGGTCTTGAACTCACTATGTGGCACAGGCTGTCCTCGAACTCACAGCCAGGAGGATCAGCAAAAACTATGATGTAAGGCAGGTGATACAGCTCTGCAGCACAGTGCCTGCCTGGCAAGTGCAAGGTCCTATGTTAGATTGCTGGTACCAAAAAAACCAAAAAACTATTATGTAAAAAGACTTCACTGCATAGCTTAATTTTTTAAACATAATAATGGAATCTGTTTACACAGGAAGAAAAATGTATAATGGAGTATTGTTATCTGATATTTTAGACTCAACTTGAGAATGAATTTATCTTTTGTACATGTTAGGCAGCATGTACTGTATTAATAAGACATCAACTTGAATATAAAATAATAGGTATAAAACGCCTGGCCTTGGGGGGTGGGGATATAGTTAAGCGGCATAAGCGCCTGCTTGGCAAGTGCAAGGTCGTAAGTTCAATCCCTGCTACCAGAAAAAAAAAGAAAAGAACAAAACACCTGGCCTTAAAATGTTTCGATGATATAAGTAGAAGAGACTAATAACATTTGACCTGTTAGTCAAATACTTTTAGGGCTAAGCTATTGTTTGTAATTCTGTTTTCCTACTATAGGTGGCAGGAGAATATTGGTTGCTAATATACATAGTACTGAAAGAATATGCTAGAAGTAACATGTTTATTTGAGAACATTTTTTAACATAATGTTTAAATACTCTTTCTCTGGAATGTTCTTGTTCAGAAAATGCTTAAAAACTGGCTATTCAACAGTGAGAATTTCTGTTTTTCTTTCTTTGTGTAGAAACATCTTTTATTGGAGTAAGATGTCCGAAAACAGGTCAGTTAGTTAGTAAAATAGATTTTAGAGAATATGGCTCTCCCTCCCCCCAAATTTCCCTCTTCCTGCACTCATTGGGTTTTTTTTTTTTTTTTTTCTGGTACCGGGAACCGAACTCACGACCTTGCGCTTGCCAGGCAGGCGCTGTGCCGCCGAGCTACATCCCCGCCCCCACTCACTGGGTATTAGAAAATGTTTGGCAGCTCTGTGTTTACCGTCTGGGCATGGGACACTGTGCCCAAGCTCCTTCCCTGTTCTAGGGTGCAGCAGCAGTAGGTGGTCCCAGGTCTCTTCTCACACCAGCCCAGCCAAGATTTTTCCCCACCCTCAAATATAGAATCAGAACACGGAGCAAGCAGATCCCCTCCACTAAGGTACTGGGCCGGGCCCAACCATGAGAATTTCTCGCTCTCTCTCCCTCTTTTTTTTTGTTTTGAGACAGGGTCTTGCTATGCAGTTCAGGCTGGCCTTGAGCTCACTTTGCAACCCAGGTTGGTCTCCAACTTGGAATGATCGTCCTGCCTCAGCCTCCCGAGTGCTGGGATTGCAGGCATGCCCCACCACACCTGGCTTTGAGAATTTCTTATCCAAAAAGAAATCTAAACATTTAACTTGATATTTTGAATTTAGAAATACCATTTTCTGGAGAATTTAAAGCTCTGTAAATAGTCTTTTTGCTGTGATTCTCTAGTTTTGTTTTGCTAATTTCAGTGAGCATTTTTGAGAATTTAGATAAAGCCTTGGGTGTTTGTAATTCTCTGAAGGATTGGCAGTTGATTGCTTAATGTTACTTTTTAAAATACTAGACAACACACTGATAAAGCAGCAATGATAGATTACCCAGTTGGGGTTTGCAGAGTATTTTAGTAGACTCAGCTGACCTATAGTGAGGTGTTGTGTAGGGTTGTTTTTTTCTTTTTTTTTCTGTTCTTATGGTAAAATCCATGTTAATCTGTTTTTGGTTCTGCTTTTTTCAAAGCAGGCATTTTGGGCCAAGCAATTTGACTTGGGTTGAAAGAGGGCCTAAGTGAGGAAATTTGAAAGGAAATATCCATCTTTGATACAAGCATTAAATATTTACAAAGTCCCTAGTTTGCTCTATTCTGTTCTGACCACAAGATGAATAACAGTGCCTTGTCTTTTTTTCTGTCTTTTTGTCTTCTTGAGACAGGGTCTCTTGCTATGCAATTTAGGCTGGCCTTGAGCTCACTTTGTAGCCCAGGCTGGTCTTGAACTCCCAACGATCTTTCTGCTTCAGCCTCCCGAGTGCTGGGATTACAGGCGTGAGCCACCATGCCCAGTTTTATTTTATTTTGGTTTTTCTCCGGTACCAGGAACCGAACTCACGACCTTGCGCTTGCCAGGCAGGCGCTTTGCCGCTGAGC
>NW_004955952.1:0-11550 GCF_000276665.1 Chinchilla lanigera
AATTCCCTACCACTTTGTTTGTAACTCCGTATTGTCTGTACTGTTCTTTTGCTATTTTGTAAAATGTTGCCTGTCTGTTAATGTTTTCCTCCTTTTATTTTTAAAATAAAAAAAAGAAGAAGTACAAATGGCCAATAAATACATGAAGAAATGCTCAGCATTGCTGGTCATTATAGAAATGCATATGAAGACAACCCTGAGATTCCATCTTACTCTAGAAAGAATGGAGAAATCAAATAACAACAAATGCTGGCAAGGCTGCAAGGAGAAAAGGAACCCTTCTACACTGCTGGTGGGAATGCAAACTAGCACAACCACTATAGAAACCAGTATGGAAATTCTTTGAAAAACTTAAACTAGAAATTCCATTACACCTACCTAGTCCCCTCCTAGATATTTTCCCCAAAAAATTAAAGGCATCGTATTACAGTGATCCATGCATACCCATGTTTAAGCAGCACAACTCCTAATAGCTAAATGTTAGAAATGGCCTGTTTATCAACAGATGAATAGGCAAAGAAAATTGTGGAATTTATATACAATGGAGTATTACTGTGCCATAAAGAAAGCTAAACTTGAGTCACTTGTGCAAAAAATGGGTGCAGCCTGAGACCATAACATTAAGTGAAATAAATTGGGCATTAAGCTTCAATATCACATGGTTTCTCTTACATGAGAAACACAAAGTATAAATCCTTTTTTGGTCCAGTTAAAGATACACAACAGTTAATGCTTACATTTTTTTTTTTTACCAATTTTGCATGCTTATATCTGGTGATCTGAACAACTAATTTAAAGACAACAATATGCAATATTGTTGTTCAATCATTGGTGAATGCCTAGCATCTTGTCTAGTGAAGCTCTGTATCATGTCTGATGAGTTTTTTAAATTATTTTTTATTCTCTTTAATGGTTTGATCAATCTTGCATTCTTACGTCTGGTAATCTGAGCAACTTCATTGAAGATAACAATACGTAATATAACAACCACTGTTAATTCCTTCATTCTGTTTTGAAACTCTGTATCATTTTGTTTTTGCTTTGTTTTGTTTTGTCTATGTTGTTGTTATTTTGTTATTTTTTATTCTCTTTAAAATAAAAAAAAAATGTATTTGCATACTGTAGCAGTATCACAAGTACAAACTGGCTCAAAAATTTAAAGGAGGGAGATCCAGGCTCACATCTGCGTCTTCTCTGATGACACACGTATTCATGTGTTGGTCCATTTAAAATCGTCTTACTGAAGATTGAAAAGAAGCTTCTTAGGAAGAATTCTTTCTGTACCTCAAATCCAAGAGAACATAACCAAGCCAGGGAAACAGCCTCCAGAAAACCTGCACCTCGCCCTCAAAGCAGCAAGGGCAGAATTCTCCCAACAGCTTCGATGATTCGGATTTTGACTCCCTGAGCAGAGAACCAGGACAGCCTGCCCAGCTTTTCACTACAGGATTTGGGACAGCCAACAAAAGCACTCAGTTTACAGGTACTGGGACAGGATCTCCAGGGCACAAGGTCAGTCCTGTGCTGATGGTGGGTGTTGAAGTTATTTGGCCACTTGCAGTCACCTACTGTGAGGAGATCCCAGAGTCCCAGCACATGTGGGTCACTGACTGGCATAGCTGTTGGTGACACCGGCATCCTGTCCTCTGTCCACTGTCTGTCTGCACAGGGCAGGGCTGCCCTTGCTGAAGGTGTGGATCTGCACTTCTCAGTGAGTCAGAAGTCTGCAGAGATGCCTGCACTGGGCTCCAGGTGCTTCTCCAGGCTCAGCCAGGGGAGCAGCCTCTTTAAGGTTCCCTGGTCATCTCTGCAGGACAGCTGTCTAAAAGTCATCATGAGGGGTCTGGGGATTTAGCTCAGCGGCAAAGCGCCTGCCTGGCAAGCGCAAGGTCATGAGTTCGGTTCCCGGTACCGTAGAAAAACCAAAAAAACAAACAAACAAACAAACAAAAAAAAGTCATCATGAGGAATCTATTTCAGATTGCACAATGGAAGGTAGTCTTTTCTGACATAGGCGTGGTCTTCCCAAAGCAAAGCTATTCAGCCTTCCCAACGGGGTCACCGCGGAGAGAGGAGCTTTGAACAGTTGCTCCCCATGCGTTGTGGCCTTGCCCCCGCCGTCATGGAGCTCTTCTGCGTGCAGTGCGCATGGGGAGGGGGCCTGGGGCTGTTCTCCTAGTCCAGGCCGCGCCCGTGTGCATCCCCAGTGCTTGAGCTCTTCATTCTTTCTCCTGTTCACCCTTTTAAAAGGGACACTGGCCAAATTTCCAACATCGGGCCATCACCTGTGTGCACTTGCCCGAGCGACGTTGCTTTCTGATGGACACTGGGGTCTCACACTCTCAAATATCACCACGAGCATTCCCAGCTCTCCCAGTTCTCCTTCCTTCCTGCTTCCTTCGTTCCTTCTTTCCTTCCTTCCTTCCTGCCTTCCTTCTTTCCTTGCTGCCTTCCTCTTCCTCCATTTCCGGTACTGGTTATCAATCTCAGAGCTCCCTGCACACAGGACAGATTCTCCGCCACAAAGCATGAATTTTAAGATTTCAGACAACAGATGAGTTCAGGACCCTGCTCCTCATCCTGGGAATGAAGTAATGAGGGGATGCCTAAGAACAACCCTTGAAATGATTCTCCTTTCTCCTTTTGGGGAAACTGGCCTCAAGTTGCAAAGAACCAACCTTCATTAGAAAGCAGGATACAGATGGGCCTGATTTCAAAGAGAGATCAGACTTTTCAGACACAGCTTGTGCAGAACACTGACAACAAAGAAGCGTAGTTTCAGAGAGCGGGCACTGTTTTCCTAACTCTGTTTTTTAAAAGTTGCATCAACACTGTGCTGCAGCGAGCTACATGAGAGAGAAGGCAGAAAAGTTCGGCTACGCCTGACCATGCTGGCTTCTCTGATGCTGTGTGGTGCACGCCTGTGATTACAGCCCCTGGGAGGCTGAGGCAGGAGGATTGCGAATTGGAACCCAGCCTGGGCAACTTAGAGACTTAGCAAAACCCTGTTTCAAAATTTTAAAAAATAATAAAAGAGGGCTGGAGATGTGGCTTAGTATGAAGGCTCTGGGTTCAATTCCCCTGTCTCCAGTCAGGAACAAAGGCTGCCGCACCCATCCACACCCATGCATCAGGGACCCCAAGCAGCAGCCACCAAAGCTCCCAGATACACTGAGTCTCGTGGGATGGACAAGACATCCGTGGACAGCAGCGGCTGGCTCTGCTCTACTTCTGGGGCTGTCACAGGACCATCTCTGCAGGCGTCCTTGGGGCACCCCACTGCAACCTTACCACAGAGGGTGACGGTAGCATTCAGCTTCCTGAACACCCCCCGAAACCTTAGTTTTTAAGGACACATTTCTCAGCTCACATTTCTGCGCAACAGTTGGAGCTTGGATCTTTTTTCGTGCGACAGTTTGAGCGGGTTGGGTTTTCAAACATAAATGTACGCTTGTTGCTTCAATGTGACATTATTAGAAACCCAGGAGGAGGGAACTCTGGGTGGGTAAATCACACGACTTGGGGCGTTTTTATCACTGCACATGGTGCCATTTCCTCTCTGCCTGGCACCCAGGTCACTGTCTCTTGGGAGCCGGTGTCCTTGTCCCCACTCCGGATGAGCGCTGTCCTGGGTCACTTCTGAGCAGCTCTTCTGTTCAGTACGACTCAGAAGGTGACTCTGGGTCTCAGACCCACTCAGGCCCTGGGCCTGGCACATCCCAAGACTAGGGAACGATGCCCCGGTCCTCTACCGTTCTTGATCTCCCCGTAGGATGGCTCTAGGACTAGGTGTAAGATACCGGATAGGTTATCACGGTGGCTGGCACCAAGAAAACTGAGAAATGGGCCTAGGCACAGTGGTGAGCACCTGCAATCCCAGCACACCAGGAGGCTGAGGCAGGAGAACTGTAAGTTCCATCCCAGCCTGGTCAGCATAGACACTTAGCAAAACTTGTCTGAAAATAAACCAACAAAAATTTTAAAAAGGGTTGGCGATGTAACTCAGCAGAAGGTCCTGGGTTCCATCCTAGCACTGCAAAACAAAAACCAAAAGAGAAATGATATTTTATTTTTATTTTTATTGCTGTTTTTATTGATATTGATTTTATTATTATTATTGAAACAGTGCCCAGAAACTTGAACTTCGGGCGCACAAACTCAGTGTGGGTGACAGTGCTGGTGGGGGGTCCTCTACACAGGCACAGGGGGCTCTTTGTCCTGGGCCAGGCAGGGCAGCCCTTACTTGGAGAATATGTGAGCAGAGGGAGGGCGCCTCACCAGAGTGCCCAGGAGCCTGACCAGACTCAGGCAAACAACAGAAATGGACACCAAGTCCCAGGGGGTAAGTGCCCGGGGATGGCCAGCTCCCACTCTGGGCACAGCCTCCCTGGCCCTGCTGTATGAAGCCCCTCTCTGTCCACCTCGCCTCCTGCTCTGGGCTTTTCTGGGCACCCCTAGGTCTTCACATGAGTGCCTGCCTTAGCGAGCCAGGGGAGCTGTCACTTGTAATGGGATAATCCTCAGCCAGTGATGTGGCTCTGCCTTTGCCTCTGTGGGTCCATATAATTACCTTTTTTCCTTGTTTGTTTTTGGAGACTGGGTCTCACCATGTAGGTTAGGCTAGTCTTGAACTCACTAAATTGTACAGGATAATTATGCTTAGCATAATTACTATCTAAAGCTCTCATTCTACTGTGTGTGCTCCCATCTAGATTCAGACCACTTCCTGCCAGGCTTTAGTTTAAATTGCATACTGATGAGCATGCAAGTGTATTGATTCTAGCTCAGGTGGGGAAGAATTAGGTTTGAATCCTGATGTACCCCTGGACTTGGGCATCTTAGAAGCTTCTCTTGCAGGAGCTGGCTGGTGAGGTTCCAGAGATGCTGGCAGCTCTTGTGTTGAAGCCTGAGGTCCTCTCCTTGTGAACCACTGAACGTAGGCCCTGGGGGTAAGAGGAAGGCCCAGGGGTGCAAATCCCCTCGGCTAGTGGTAGATGCAGGTGAGGGACCTGGATTCTGGCCCAGACCTGAGAGCCCCTCAAGACAAATGTGAGCAAAAGCCTGGCTGCAATGGGACAGGAGACTGGGGGGCAGGTGCATCCCAGCCAGGGACTGCTGCTGCTGCTGCTGCGGCTCATGGTCAGCAAGGAAGAAGAACACAGGGCCTTCCCTGCTGCCCTCCTTCTTCCTCTCTCTGCAGCAGCACCATGGCTCTCTTTTAGCTCTCTGAAATCTGTGAGGCTGGCTTTAGCAAGGTGCCACAGTCTCGAGTTTGCTGGCTGTAATTTCCTTCCTCCATTGTGGGAAGTCTGATGTAGACTCTCCCAGTGGAAGCTCACGGAGCCTGTTTCCTGTTCATGCATTGACCTCTGCACAGAACATCCCACCCCATACCAGGTAGATGTGAGGAGCACGAGGAGGAGGAGGTTGAGGAGGAGAGGAAGAGGCAAGTGCAGCTCTCAGGTGAGACCTTCAAACTCACCATGCCTCAGGTCCAAGCCTAGGGCCAGGGCAGGCACGGGGTGTACCTGTAGCACAGGTTGCATGAGATACGGAAGCGATGCATTTCATTGAAAAGCAGCTTTAAGTCAATTACATGGTTGCAGCATCAATTACAGAAACTTGCTACTAAGAACTATTTAAAAGGAAGTCAGAAAACAGCCGCAATTGCTCATGTCAAATGACTGTTAGAAATGGGTGTCCAGAGCTATAGCACCTGCTGTAATCCCCTACATCCTTCAAACTGCTGAATGATTGGTTTCTCTCCCGCAGTCAACTAGAAAAATACATTATCTGATAAACACATTCTCTCTTGCTAGGAGAATTGACATCCCTCTAGAGGAGATAAATCAGTGAGTAAAAAGCAGCCTTGTTTATCATTTAATATTTTAAATATTGATATGAGCAGAGAGAAGGTCACAGGGAACTTCTCCACCTGCTACTTCCCTTTTGGTTAATAATATGACAAGGCGGAAACCCAGGATTGTAAATAACTGTTCTCTAAGTTAATCACTGCGATGAAAGCACTTTCCCCGAGTGGTATTTGTTTTAATAAAATATTGATTTTTTTTTCCCCTATGTTTTATTGTGTAGATTTACTAAAATGTAGCAAATGCCTGCGCTTGCATTTTGTTTGTCTTATTTCAAAGATTCAGTTATTCCTCTTTTTGCATTTTACACATATGTCCCCCAGTGACATACATGGAATGATAATTTACACAGTCTGTCCTGCATGTGGATCGTGAAGCATGGTAGAGCCGATGCTTGCCAAGCCTGGGGTCACTCGGAACATCCCTGAAGCAGGCAGATGCCTGGGGAGGATGCAAGGGACCTGTGTGTGGACCAGCGGGGGAGATCTGGAGGGAAAACAGCACAATCCTGTGCCCTGGGGTGTGGGTGGAAGAGATCACAAACCACAAATGTACAACCTACCAAAAGCAGGGCTGGCCCCTGAAGGGCCTCCTAAAGAGAAGCGGAGATCGGCCTTATCAGTAAGGGTGAAATTCACAGGGACCAAGGCCCCAGGCTCTTATTGCAAAATTCCCCCAAGAATCACTTCCTGCAGGCATCTGAGAGGATCAGGAAGGTGTTCCCGACATGCTGACCAGGAGACGGAAGAGAGAAGGTGTGTGCACCTTGAAATCACTCTCAAAGAGGAAATGAAGTCCATGGTGCGCGCCTACTGCGGGGACCAATCAGAACACACACGTCTGTCCATTGGTCAGTGCAGCACAGGGGCCAACCCCGCTCCAGCTCTGGGCCACGCCCCCACCCCAGAGCCAGATATCAAATTTGCTATCAAAATAGCAGTCGTGTTACCATCGTTCACTGGCAAAACATCACTACTTTTCCTGATAAAAACAAACACCACATGGTGTCCCGGAAGCTGGCAGTGCCCTACAGTCCATTCCAACTGTTGATCACTGCATCTCCTCACTCTATATGTCTAACATTTGCTCTTGCCCTGTCAGAGCCCAGCACGAAGACTCCTAATTATTCAGTGGTTCAGTAGACTTGTCCTAACTAACTTTCCTCCACTAGATAAGCATTTTCTGTAGGTGTGGCTTCCAGAAGACAATACAGAAGAAAGCGCAGCCTGAATGCAGCACTCAGGAAGCTTAGTTCCTGCCAGCTCCTATGATTTCTTTCTTCCTTTGTTTCCCAAGGTGCAATTTAAACTTGCATGGCCAGACATGGTGGCTCACGCCTGTAATCCCAGCACTGGGGAGGCTGAGGCAGGAGGATCATTGTGAGTTCAAGGCCAGCCTGGGCTACAAAGTGAACTCAAGGCCAGCCTGAAGTGCATAGCGAGACCCTGTCTCAAAAAGACAAAACATAAAATAAAATAAAATAGATAAACTTGCATGACCCATGGTTTTGTTAGCTGTGCCTGTTCCCGGAAGTAGCCTGAAAGCTTCCTGGAGTTAATCCGGAAGTCATTAACACACATCACCAAAGGTGTGGGTTTGTGCAGGGAGCTGCTAGCTACGAAATGTCCTGATTCTGTGGTCTTCACACATCTCTTCGGGTGGAAGCCATGGGGTGTGGGGGTGAAAACCGTAAGTTGTCCAGACATCTGAGGAGAGCCTGGTTCATGAGCCTCCCTCAGAGGAAGAGTACAAAGGGTGCCGCCTGAGCCTGCTCCATCCAAGGAGAGCTCAAGATCAAACTCCTCCTTTCCAGTGTGTGCATTTGGGAGGATATTTTTAAATAGCTCTGGCATCGAGATTTCACAAACCAGGAGCCATATACCTTCAGCTTGATTTCGTTTTAATTTTTAAACAGCATGCTTATACGATGAAAATGTTGAATAATGCTGTTTTACTTTAAATAATAATTAGGACTTTCTCATAAAAGAATTTTAAAAGAACTATTTGAAGGGATTTCAAAGCCTTCTTAATTTTAGGCTGTCTCAGAAATAGAGACAATTTTCATAATTTTGTTTTTTAAAAGTATAGACCTGTCATTCTTCTAAGCACCGTAAGGAAGCAATTTTCTTTAAAAGGTTATAGAACCTTTCTTCCTTCTATCATGTCTCTTCAAAAAGTGCTCCTTTTCAAAAAGTAGATAAATATTTTATGTGTGCTTTTAAAGTCTACTTTTAATATTGGGAGCTCAGAGATTTTGTCTTTAGTTTTGATAGCATTTGCTGGATGAACATTTTGTATATATACAGATATATACGCATATACACACACATATGTGTGTGTACATGTGTATATCTGTATTTGATTTTAAAAATCAGAGTTTTTAAAATTCTAGATTTTGGAAGGGTGATATTTAGTATTAAAATGACAATTGCATTTAAAACAAAAATTGTAGTATGTAGAAAAGAACATGAAACAACACATTTTTGGTGATTTTTTAATTCTCTCGCAACTGTGCCAACTTGGGGGAGTTTCAGACATCTTGCAGCAAAGAAACCACTACAAGCCGGGCATGGTGGTGCACGCCTGTAATCCCAGCACTCGGGAGGCTGAGGTAGGAGGATCGTTGTGAGTTCAAGACCAGCCTGGGCTACAAAGTGAGCTCAAGACCAGTGTAAACTACATAGCGAGACCCCGTCTCAAAAAGACCAAAAAAAAAAAACAAACAAACAAACAAACAAAGAAGCCACTACAGGTAGGGAGCTAAATGAAGACACAAAAGCAAGTCAGTAGGCTTCACAGATTTAATCGTGTGCTTGGCTGTATAATTAATTAACTACCAGCTCTGGTGTATGTAAGATATTACCAGTGTAGGTGAAAATTAGAGCAGAGATACTGGTGCAACTCATTTGTAACCAAATAACCATGTCACTTTCAAGTGCAAATTTCGCAGAAGTTATCAGAAGTATCCAGTCTCATGTACCTGCCTCATAAAAGATAAAGACAGCAGACTCTGCCAATTAGCATCAGATCTAATTGGAACAGCTAAAAGGCAGGAGTGACAGTCCAAGAGGGGGTCCAGGCCAGGCACAAAGTGACCTTCGCCAGTCTCATCACTGCCAGTGAAGTCTGGAGAGATTAAGCAGAAGGCGGAGCGAGAGCCCCGGTTGCCAAAAGACCACAGCGTGCGGACAACCCGGGTTCGACACCAGCTTTGACGTCACGGGGTTGGGTTCTGAGCACGAACTGGAGGCTGGGAAGAAATAATTCTCACCTCCGAGAAATGTAAGTGAGGGAAAATGGAGAAGGAGGGGATGGGCTGTCTGTGAGGGGCCAAGAGTCGAGAGGGTCATCACTCAGTTCCTGGCTCTATTTGGACATCATGAAAGCAAGTCATGTTAATAATTTTCTCGGCAACATAAGTTGTTTAGGGGCTGGGGATTTAGCTCAGCGGCACAGTGCTTGCCTGGCAAGCATGAGGTCGTGAGTTCGATTCCCTACCAGAAAAAAAAAAAAAAAAAGAAAGAAAAGAAAAGAAAAAACAACACAAGTTGTTTACCACAGTATTTAGAAAACACTGGAGCTATCAGATGTCGGTCACCTATGTAGTACCACCCAGATGCAGCTCCAGTGAAGCTCTTTCCCTGTATGTGTGGGGTGTGTGTGAATGTGTGCATAGGGGTGTATTTGGGATCGAAGTGTTTCTGATGTGTTCTATTTGCTTTTTCACAAGGCATTATTGCTTAAGTATTTTATCTAGTACCTAAGTGATCTCCAATGTAATATTTCATCAGAGTAATTTATTGGAGTTGCTCCTTGGATTTTTGGAAATGAGGGATACACTTTATCCACATGGTATTATAAAGGGAAATAGAAAGACACCAGTCCAACATAGGAGTAGACAGAGCACCGTTTTGTCCTTCAGTGTCTTGAAGGTCTTATTTCCAGATGCCCATGAACTCACTTGGGGACCCATCCTGGAGAGAACACAGCAATGCTCACCATGAGTCTTGATCCCTGCACCTCTACAACCAGCCTAGGACAGGAACTGGGAAAGAAGAGCCACCAGCTTCACTGAACTTCCAATTTCCCGTATGTAATATGGGAACCAAAAATACATTCATTAGTGTGTGCTGAGCTACTAAGGTGTGAGAAGTTCATAAGACGGCCCTCTGCCTGCCCAAAGTCAGCACTCAAAAATATCATGAGCATTTTTATTGCTATTGTTGGGGGAGGCCTTTTTTCCATGATGGGGTCCCCACAAGAGCCGCTAATGGTAAACCAGCAGACCAGGGGAAGATGGGACACCAAGGAAACCCTCAGGCCAGGATGAGGGAGCTGGGAAGGGGCGCCGGAAGGTGATTCAGTCTCACGTGGGTCAGTCTGGGAGCATGGATGTCACGGGACGGCACAAATTCGGCACCTTCAGTTTTGTCAATTTGATTTAGTGAATCACAAGCAGATTCTGACTCCCAGGTACAAAGAGGCCAGACCTGTGTGGGTCAAAAGTGGAAGAAATATGAAAATCCAGCTGCTTTCAGAGGGAGACACGCTCTGCCAATTTGAGAGACAGCAGGCACAGGCTTGAGGCTCTGGCGGGGGGGGGGGGTGTCCTATGTTGTCATGGTGACCATCAACAATGTCTGCTAGGTGCAAACCCTGCTTTTGATACCAGCTAGGAAGGCAGAGAAAGGCCTCTCGCTCTGCGGCACAGGGATATCTATTGGCAAAGAGGAACCAGCGCCCCTCGCCACCAACATGTGCCGGTGGCCGATCCTAAGCTGCTGCCTAGGAATTGTGCTTGGCATCTTATGGACATTGCTTCTGACTTTCACAACAGCTGTGTGAAAATGACTTTATAACAACAAGAAAAACGAGGCTAGTAAGAGCCAGGCAATCTGCATCGGCGTGCAGGACTGTAAAATAGTGGAGACAAGGTGATCTTGCTGCCTGTCAGGCTGTTGTTGGGTTTTGAGAAATAAACTCTCAGCTGCAGGAAACAGGGAGATCATTCAGCGAAGCAGGTGTTTCTCCCTCTGTCTCCGAGGTATGAAGCAGTGGCTAGAAGTTGTCATCAATTTTTCCTGCCAGGGGGCTGGAGATTTAGCTCAGTGGCACAGCGCCTGCCTGGCAAGCGAGGGGTCATGAGTTCAATTCCCGGTACCGGAAAATAAAAACAAACAAAAAAAAAATTTTCCTGCCAATTTCTGAGCTCTGCGAGAGAGGCCAGTGAAAAGCCCTCTGTAGACACATTTGAGTGTGAGGCTGAACGTCCAGCAAGTGCTGCTGAAGGATGATTAGATCAAGGGGATGGGCAGGTAGCTTTTCTGTCTGAGTCAGGGGAAAGCCCACCCAATCTGCAAACCTCGGGTAAACCGCCAGCAGAATGCATCTCAGCTGCGGCCTGTTTGGCTCAGAGGGGTGATTATTAACAGCTAAGGAAATGCTCCTGGACCCATAATCGTGACTTTTCACGGCTGTGCCATCCCCAGGCTCACTAACTCTCTGGGTCCCCTGGACTGCTCCTCAACTCCGAGCTCGGCTCTGTGAGTCTGGAAAGGGCGCCAGCCCCCACTTCTTGCGCTTGGGGAAAAGCTGGGGTTCGCCACACATTCTGCTCCACATCTAGCCGGTTCTACCTGTTGTCCACATCAGTAAAAGGTCCAGGCCACAGACTTCGGTT